>NC_090653.1:35831524-36050285 GCF_040937935.1 Hyperolius riggenbachi | reverse complement strand
ACTTCTCTGTGTCCATGCAGCAACACCAGCTTGCACCATGAAACAATAATGACCAAACACATCTAAGTGTACTCCGTATAAAAACTATACAGTTTTATTGCACAGCAAGACAAATACAATACTCACATATGGGCCCTTATGACAAGTTTCACAAGTTGCACATTTTCTTATCTTTCTTACATTGGAGGTCATTGCAATTACATGTACTTCATTTTCACTGACGCTGAGAAAAAAAAGGGGGTGGGGCCGAAGCAGTAAAAACCAATTAAAATATAATAGTAAGGAAAACATTACTGATTTCTTTGTAAGTCATTAACTGCTGTCTTAGGCGGCCACTAACGATCCAATTTCGCCTTTCAATCGACTTTCCAATCCAATATTTGTGATTGGCAGGAAATTATCAGAGAGTATCGATCGAGGCTCATAAGTGGAGTAAAAATGAAAAGCAATCTGAACATTTCAGAAAAACAAAAGTTTACCTTCTTAAAACAGAAAGTATTTGCGATTATTCAGGTTGCAGTGAGCTTTGAGGTGTCCCACAATGGATCAATGCTGAATATGCAAATCATCCTTTGTTGTTCCTGCAAGCTAGCCACACCTACAGAGCCGCTGGAATGCAATGATATGTCAGCTTGTTAATTGTATAGAGCATTAATAATCAAACGTGCATACACCATATTTGGATTAGTTGATCCTCCTCAGTGCATGGCATGGATTAAAGTGGCTCTAAGAGGTTGAACTTCAAGCACCCAGAGTTACAGATTACCCAGTAACAGAGGTGTATCTAGAGGGGCGCATGCATGGCTCATGCCATGGGCGCCATAGCACCATGGGCGCCTTGCCCTGGCCATGTGCTGCGCCCCATGCCTGGCCCTGTGCTGCGCCCCATACCTTCCCCTGTGCTGCGCCGCCATGCCTTCCCCATGCCTCCCCATCACTCAGACCTCAGATCAGATTCATTCTGTTATCTATGAAACATGGCCACTTAATTTATGTATGCATGGCTACTTAATTTATTTATGAGATGCTTCCAAAAAAAGTAACTTCAGCAATATCCCGAGCCAAAAAACAAAGGCAATCATAACACATGTACACGAGAAAGGATGTTTTTTTTAATGGGGGGGGGGGGGGGTGGGGGGGGGGGCAATTTCAGTGTTTGCCATAGGCTCTATATTACCCAGATACGCCCCTGCCCAGTAAGCTCATTGTGAACCAGAACTCCTAGAAGTGTGTAAGGGGGCTACAAAGGACCAAAAAGCCCTGTTCCTAAACTACTTTGCAAACATAAGGGTGCCTTCTTAAAACAGAAGGTGCTGAAGTACAGCCAAAGGATTCTGCAATCTAGAAAATAGCAGCACATTTACAATCATAGTCCAAGACTTCCACCATAAAAGGAGTATCACAGACTATAATAAAATCTTCACAGAGGCTCCAAATTACATCACCGTCACAAAATGAAAGTTTTCATAAGCAGAGTATTCTAAATCTACGTAGAAAGTCCAATTTCCACTCTATCTTATATGCAATTCCTCCACATACACATGTAATGATGGATTGCTATGTGTAGCTGAAAAAAAAAAAGAAAAGAAAGGAAGTTGTTTATTTTTGCAAGATACTTGCAAGGATGGAGACACCAAAGTGTGTATATATATATATATATATACTAGCTGATGACCCGGCGTTGCCCGAGTAAGTATTTGACTGTTGTTGGCTCCACCCACTTTTTCTAACCCTAACACACAAATACTCAATGACCAAGTTTGTGATTTTTGGGGTCTTTGGCATCAATAATTTGTATATGCCCATAGAAATTAAACAAAGCAGATAGGCTGTTTGTGGCTCCGCCCCTCTCCCGCATTTGAACCCCAGTCACCCAATGACCAACTGTAGCAGGTTTGAGGCATCTGCTATTAACAGTGTAAAAATGGCAGCAATTTAAATATTTCCCTTGAAAATCAACAAATGAATTTTGATTGGCAATTATAGGCTCCACCCACTTCCCTGAATATTAATCAGTCATCCAGTGACCATCTGGGCAAACTTTGAGAACCCTGCCATTAACAATGTAAGAACGGCTGCCGTTTATATTTTCCCAGTGAAATTTGTTTTGGCTCTGCCCTCTTTTTGTAACCTTGACACACAGTTACTCAATGACCAAATTTGTGAGCTTTGGAGTCCTTGACATCAATGATATGTATTTTCCCAGTGAAATGAAGCAAATCTGATTGGCTTTGGCTCTGCCCCCTTTTCTGAATTTGAACTCCAGTGACCCAATAACCAACTGTACCAGGTTTGAGCTTGTGCCATTAACAGTGCAAGAATGGCAGCAATTTTAATATTCCCCTTGAAAATCAAGAGATGAATTTTGATTGGCTTTTTTAGGCTCCACCCACTTTTCTGAATATTAATCCCAGTCACCCAGTAACCAACTGTGCAAAGTTTGAGAGCCCCTGCATTAACAGTGAAGTAGGGCTGCAGTTTACATTTCCCCAGGGAAATCTGTTTTTGACTCCACCCACTTTTCGTAACCTTGACACACAGTCACTCAATGACCAAGTTTGTGAGCTTTCGGGTTCGTGGCATCAACATTGTGAATGGAAGCAGTTTATCCAGCAAAGAAATCTGATTTGCTGTTTGTGGCTCCACCCCTTTAGTGAATTTGAACCCCAGTCACTTAATTACAGACTGTAGCAGGTTTGAGGCCTCTGCCATTAACAGTGTAAGAATGGCAGCAGTTTCAATATTCCCCTTGAAAATCAATAGGTGAATTTTGATTGGATGTTGTAGGCTCCACCCATTTTCTGAATATTAATCCCAGTCACTCAGTGACCAACTGTGTCAAGTTTAAGAACCCTGCCATTAACAGTATAAGAATGGCTGCAGTTTATATTTTTCCCATGTAAAAAGTTGTTGTTGGCTCCGCCCACTGTTTCTAACATTGACATACAGTCACTCAATGACCAAGTTTAAAAGCTTTGGGGTCCTTGCCTTTAATAATTTGCATTTTCCCATTGAAATTAAACAAATCTGATTAGCTGTTTGTGCCCCACCCCCTTTTCAGAATTTAAACCCCAGTCTCCCAATGACTGACTGTACCAGATTTAAGGCCTCTGCCATTAAGGCTGGTTTCACACCAGGACGTTGCGTTTTAGGGGACGTTATGGTCGCATAACGTGCCCCTAACACAACGCCTGGTGCTCCCTGCCTTGGACGTCAGAGTGAGCCGCGTTGTGCAGCTCACTCTGGGGTCCGTGATGCCGTGATGCGTACTCTTGGACGCATGCGGCATCACATGGTCCCCGCCGGCCAATCGCCGCACAGAGCGGCCGTTCCAAGAAGTAAACACTGCACGTCACTGAGTGCAGTGAATATTAATTAGCCATGTGCCTGGCCGCTCTCCGCTCCTCCCCAATGTTACTGAGCATGTGCAAGCAGTCTAACGCGGCTCTGCCGCTTACAAAGTACTGCATGCAGTACGTTGACTTATGGCGCAGCGTTACTGTGTAACGCAACGTGGGCACTGTGAACAGCCCATTGATTTTTCATTGCTGTGCGGTGGGCTGCGTTACAGGCTGCACTAACGTGCGCCTGTAACGTCCCTCTGTGAAACCAGCCTAAGAGTGTAAGAATTGCAGCAATGTACATATTCCCCCTGAAAATCAATAGGTGAATTTTGATTGGTTGTTGTAGGCTCCACCCACTTTCCTGAATAGACTATTAATCCAGTCATCCAGTGAGCAAACTGTGTCAAGTTTGAGAACCTGCCAATAACAGAATGTCTGAAATCAATCTAACAAATCTGATTGGCTGTTCATGGCTCCACCTCTTTACTGAATTTGGACCCCAGTCACCCAATGACTGACTGTATCAGCTGTGAGGCCTCTGCCAGTAACGGTGTAAGAATGGTAGCAATGTAAATATTCCCCTTAAAAATTAATAGGTGAATTTTGACTAGCTGTTGTAGGCTCCGCCCACATTTCTGAATATTAATCCAGTCACCCAGTGGCCAACTGTTTCAAGTTTGAGAATCCTGCCGTTTATAGTGTAAGAATGGCTGCAGTTTATATTTTCGCAGTGAAATTTGTTTTTGGCTTAGCCCACTTTTTGTAACCTTGACACACAGTCACTCAATGACCAAGTTTGTGAGATTTCAGGTTCCTGGCATCAAAAATGTGGGAATGGAAGCAGTTTATCTGCCAAGAAAATATCATTGGCTGTTTGTAGCACCGCCCCTTTAGTGAATTTGAACCTCTGTCACCCAATGACCGACTGTAGCAAGTTTGAAGCCTCTGCCATTAACAGTGTAAGAATGGCAGCAATTTAAATATTCCCCTTGAAAATCAATAGGTGAATTTTGATTGGCTGTTGTAGGCTCCGCCCACTTTCCTGAATATTAATCCTAGTCACCCAGTGATCAAGTGTGGCAAGTTTGAAAACCCTGCGATTAACACTGTAAGAATGTCCCATTTAAAATAAATGGCTAAAATTTGATTGGCTGTTTTATGCTCCGCCCACTTTTCCTGGATTTGTAACCTCGGTCACCAAGTAACCAATTGTGCCAAGTGTGGGACTCTGGCTTGATTACTGTGAGAATGGCGGCTTTTTCCATTTTTTCCATTGACTTGAATGGGTGAAATCTGATTTGCTGTTTGTAGCTCCGCCCAGGTGTGCAAAGGGGACACGAGACCCCTTTCGAGTGATCGCGGCACACACACACACACCATTTTATATATATAGATATACACAGTATATATAAATTTCTTATAGCTAAAATAAAAATGAGAGTTAATCTCTTACCTCTCCTGATGAGAAAAACACAAGTAGTACTGAAAAAATATTTATTCAAAACACAAAGTAGACAATGCGTTTCACGGGTACGAGACCGCTTCCTCGGTCAATACACAGTGCCTTGCAGCAAGGTGAATAGGATATGAGGGCCCCTGATCACTGAAACCCTCCTATTATTTTGCAAGAAGATGATTGTAATAATAATGATAATTAAAGCAGATCTCCAGTGTATATCACATATTCACTGGGTCCTCCTCTCCTATAAAGCTATAATCACCTACCATGTGTTCTGCTTGTTAATCTTCCTCCGACTGCTAGAGCAGCAAGAAATTCTAAATGGGGGAAGGAAGGGGGTCCACTAGACTACCCAGGAACGCTAATTGGGGAGGGAGGGGAGACCACTAGGACACCAGGGAATGCTATATAGCCTCAAGCAATTTTAAGATTGAATCTAGGCGATTTCAGCCAGTTATGGATCCACCATTGCTTGCTCCTAATCTATTTAATAAAACAAACATTTTTTTAATCAGATTCATAACGTATCTATTATTACCAACCTCAAATGGACTAAGCTCCCTCTCTTGTCTGGTGTATGTATTACACACATCACCTTCTCTATACAGTATACTGTATATACAGTACATAGTAAAAGGTATGCAATAACTTTGTATTATCTGTATTGTTCTCGTTTGTCATGAGACCTGTTTATATTTATTTAATTGTACACCACAGGAGATACTGGCTTGATTCACAAAGCGGTGCTAACCTAGTTAGCACACCTAAAGACTTTTGGGCGTGATAAGCATTGCACTAAGTAGGAAGTAGGTTAGCACCGCTTTTAGGGAAAAACTCGCGCGCAAAAGTCCAGTGCGCGCGAAACGTCGCATAGGTTTAATGGCGTTGCGCACGTAAAAAGTTTACGCGCGTAAAATTTTACGCGCAAAACTTTGCACTCGAGTTTATTTTTATCACGCCTAAACTGAGTTTAGGCATGATAAAGGGCTTTTCACCAGCATGCTAACAGTTAGCACTGCTTTGTGAATCAAGCCCATTGAGTCTTTATAAAAGAATAAATAATAGCATTCTACACAACCTGACACCCACACACTATAATGACACAGACACAGCACATACACTGAGATACTTACTTCTGTTGGCTGAGAATTGATGAGGTCGTTCTGAAAAAGATTATATTGATGACATTAGAAACCTGAAGCACAACATGGAATCCTCACAAATTTAATTTGAATGAAGTCAAAATTGCAACTGGTACTATCACAATCAGTAGGAAGTATATATGATTGGCCCTACTCTGTTCTGCATAAAACGTACATGAAATTTGCATGCAAGTCAAAATTATTTGCATCTCATTGACCATCTTTACTCATAACCCCGGAAAGTGATAGCTGTGAAAATCTATTAGCTAGCACACATACACCATATACAGTAGTAGTATCAAGTGATTGGATCGGTCTTAGTATGTGCTGAGGTTGTAGGCTGGGAGTCTGGCTTGATTTTCAAATATGTGTATTTTGCTTTAAAGAAATACTGAGGCGGGGAAGAAAAGATCTCATTTACTTACCTGGGGCTTCTTCCACCCCCAACAGGCTATCTGGTTTCTTGCTGAAGTTCCAGTCCTCTCCAGCATGCCGCTGTCTTCTCCAAAAGATCTGAGAGTCGCCCAGTGTCTGAAGCTACTGCTCATATGTGGACCGGTCTATTTGTGCACAATAACTGGATCTTTCAGAGGGGACAGTGGCACCTGGAAGGAATTGGAAGTACAGCGTTGGACTGATAGATTGCTGGGGGTTGGAAGAAGCCCCAGGTAAGTAAATCTGATCTCCCCAGACCCTGGCCTCAGTATTCCTTTAACCACTTCAGTCTATTTGGACGGATATATCCGTCCAGATAGACTGTGCTGCTGCTGCTGCCTGGGGCGCGCGCCCTCTCCACTCCCTGCCGTTACCCCCCCCCCCTCCCCAATCAGTGAATGGGAATGTAATTCCCATTCACCAATCCAAGTCCCCCGCAGAAAAACCGAGACCGCGGTATTTCTGCAATAAAAAGTTTCCCAGTTCCTGGAAGCGTGATCGTACGCTTCCAGGACTTTTTTGACTGTGGCCATCTTGTGGCCAAATAGTAAACTACACCCACATACATTTTTTACATTACATTACATTATTCCACATTTAAAATTATCTGTTTCCCTCCCACACCAAAAATCACCCAAATACATTTTTCAATTAAAAAAAAAAATAAAAAAAAAATTACAATAATTAAAAAAACAACAACAACGTAAATAGTTACCTAAGGGTCTGAACTTTTTAAATGTACATGTCAAGAGAGTATCTTATTATATTTTTTAAAATTATAAGCTTGTAAATAGTGATGGACGCAAACTGAAAAAATGCACCTTTATTTCTAAATAAAATATCGGCGCCATAAATTGTGATAGGGACGTAATTTAAACAGTGTAATAACCGGAACGGAACAAATGGGCAAATAAAATACATGAGTTTTACTGTAATTACTGTAGCATGTATTATTTTAAACTATGCCAAAACTGAGAAATAATGATTTTTTTCCATTTCCTTCGTAATCTTCCTGTTAAAATGGATTTAGAAAAAAATAATTCTTAGCAAAATGTACTACCCAAAGAAAGCCTAATTAGTGGTGGAAAAAACAAGATATGGATCAATTAATTGTGATAAGTAGCAAAAAATTTTGGGCGAATGAATGGGAGGTGAACGTTGCTCGGATGCATACGATTTTAGACACTGTAGGCTGAAGTGGTTAAGGCTGGTGGTTCAGTAGCCATAGCAAACCACTACACCATGGTGGTCACTGTATGCCAAGGGGCTGCACTACTCATGGCTTTGTACATCACATCCAAGCAACCTACAAATAGACGTAAGTATGCTAAATGCCCCTGCTCAGACTTCTGGGCAGAAAGCTTCCGGCAACGTCAGCGAGAGCGAGGACGCGCACATCCAGGGCCGCTCAGACGCAGTGGCTAGCGACATTAAAGTGGAATATAACCCTGCATTTCATCTTTGCACTAAAACATTATTTACAGCATATTATATGCAACCAGCATTTTTTTTTTTTTACTAGACCAGCATTGGAAGGGTTACACACAGAGCTTGAAAGTTCAGTGCAGTGAAATGCTGCCCCATCCGAACTTCAGATAATGTTACATTGTGTTTACTTAAATGAATCAAGTGAGAAATGTGACACATTCTCTGACTGCAGAGACGCTGCTGGACACAGAGAGACACTGAAAGCTTGTCTGGCTGCAAAACAGCAATGAATAAAACCAGTTATTAATAAAATGCAAAGTCAGCTCACAAAGCAAAAAACGGTACTTTTGGAAACCTATAACTTCTAAATGAATAATAATACTTATGCACAAATGCAAATATGATAACCGTATGGCATATAAAAAGTAGGTAAACATGTTTTCATTGAATATTATGTCAGGGTTTTAAACCGCTTTAAAGTCGCAAATACCGGAAATGAGCCGCGTCGGGAGACCCGGGGGTTGTTTTTGTCCCGCCGCACAGGACATCTGCAGGGGGCCAGTAGAAGCCCCAGATAAGTTAAACTCACTTTCTTTCCATTACAGTATTCCTTTAAGCTCCTTGGCCCTCAAAACAATACTAGGATATCTACCTAGCTGCGAAGACTACAGCACATAAGAGCATTTGTGCTTGTGACAGTTGTTTAAAATAGGTGTTTGAGCAGTTCCTGCTAAAATTATCCAATGCAATTGATAGCAACTATGGTATACTAGAACAAGTTGTCAGTGCAGCTACAGAATCTCTTCTGTGACATGGCCCTAAATGGTAGTCATTTTCCTCATCACACAGACACACTGTCTTCCTGGGTTCATCTTCAACTCCACACTTTTCTTTATTCTCCACATTGAGACAATCTATACATTTTCCATGTCCATCTGCACAACATATTAGCCCTTTTTCAATTCACTTTTTCTCTTAAGGCCTGGAACCCACTACAAAATGCTATCGCTAATTCGCAATCACTAGCGTTTTGTATGAGCGGTTTGTAAGCGATTTCATGAGCGTTTTAGGTAGCCATTTAAAAAAGTGTAATCAATTTGCCAGCGATTGTGTAGCGATTAGCGTTTTTAATTCTAATTGGTCCTTTCAATTAATTTTAATTTTGTTACAGTGTGCAGTAATGTAAAACGCTAGCAAAATCGCTCTGTGTAGGTTTTGATGAGCGATTATGCCAGCGATTATATACTTTACATTGCAGAAACGCTAACGCTCAAAAATGCTGCATGTCCTGAGTTTTGCGATTTTGTAATTGCAGGCGCTCCAGTGGAATTTGGCCCATTCATTAACATTAGCTGAGTGTTTAGGGAAATCGCTAGCAGTTTGAATCGCTCCCTAAACACTCATTAAATCGCTCTAGTGGGTTCCAGCCCTTAGTTTTCTCCTAGATGATATTTCCTCACCTTGGCCGAAATACAATTAACTTTTTCTCCTTAGTTTTCAATATTTCAAAATTGTTAATAATATGCCTTTTTATCCACCAGCAAGCAAGAAAATAGAATAATTTTGGTAGTATTTTCTTACCTACTTTTTGGCACTTTCTACTTTGCAAAGTGCTAAACAGTTACTTTTACCTACTTGCCGACCGCTTTACGCTGGTTGGTGTGGACACGGCGGTAGCCACAGGACCGCTCCTGGGGCGGGGTTTGGCAGTAGATCACGTGCGGTGATGCGCGCGCATCTCAACCTGAATAACGGAGCTCTGCTCCGTCATCAGTCTCCCATCGGCGATCGCTGCTAGGAGACTGTTAGATGGTGAAACCGCCATCTATTTACACTGTACAGCGCTGCGATCTAAGGCAGCGCTGTACTGGGGACAGCCGTGTGACATGGCTTTCCCTCTGGGAGGCACACAAGCGATCGGCTGTCGTAGGCTGATGCCTATGACAGCCAATCACTGTGATTGCCTGGCGGGGGAAGGGAGGGAGGGATATAGAAATAATAATAAAAAAGTCACATTTATTATAAAATAATTAACAAATAAATAAACAAAAAAAAACATGCCAGCAGGGATCAGAGCCCACCAACAAAAAGCTCTGTTGGTGGGCAGAAAAGGGGGGTAATCGCTTGTGTGCTGAGTTGTACGGCCCTGCAGCAAGTCCTTAAAGCTGCAGTGGCCTAAATTGTAAAAAATAGCTTGGTCACTAGGGGGGTGTAAGCCTACGGTCCTCAAATGGTTAAATCAGAGATGAAAAATCATCTCCTAGGAGAAAACTCAGGAGAAAAAGTGAATTGCATATGGGCCCCTGTCTTGCAGAAATAATGACGCTTTGAACTTTCCTGCAGTAAAACCTTATCACAAGCTGCCTCGCACAGTTTCTTGGCTGATTAAACAGGACCGGGCTATGTTTTGGAGATCTGTGCTGCGTGGGCTCCGCAGCCCGCAGCACAGATCGTGTTAATGGCAGGGCGCTCAGACTTCCCCCCCTTTTTTCCCCACCTAGGGGGATGACCTGCTGGGGGGGTCTGATCGCCACCGCTCTGTGTGGCCGAGCGGTGGGGGCTCCTCAAAGCCCCCCTCCGCAGCGCCAAAACCTACCTCTTCCTGCCTCTCGCTCTGGCTCTGATGTGCGCAGGACGGTTATCTGTCCTGCGCCTGATAGGATAGGCTTCAGCCTATCAAATGACGGCGATCCCCGGCCAATCAGAGGCCGGGGATCGCCGATCTTCCCTACGTTTTGATGTAAAGCGGGGATTTCTTCCCCGCGTGTTTACATTATGCGTGCGAGCCGCGATCGGCGGCTCGAACACTGTTCACGGAGACACCCTCCGTGAACTGACATGGAAAGGGCCGCTCGAACAAGCGGCCGTTTCCATGTAAATCCACTTAAGACCTGCCGACGCCTATGGGCGTTAGCTGTTCGTTAAGTGGTTTAAGTGACACTGAAGCAAAAAAAAAAAAATATCATGAATTGTATGTGTAGTACAGATAATTAATAGAACATCAGTAGCAAAGAAAAGAGTCTCATATTTTTATTTTCAGTTATATAGCTTTTTTTTTTTTAATACATTGCATCATTCTGTCATATTTGCAATTACAAATCACACATTGGGCTTGATTCACTAAACAGTGATAAATCAAATATCACACCTTATCAAAGATATCACACCTTATGAAAAGATATCACACCTTATCAAAGTTAACACGCCTTATCAGAGTAGCATAGCGAGCGCTACGAGCTTATACCTGCTATTTGGCAACGGCACTCGTCCTGCCCTGAGCCCCTGCAGGTTCATAGCGCTCGCTATGCTACTCTAATAAGGCGTGTTAACTTTGCTAAGGTGTGATATCTTTGATAAGGTGTGATATCTTTGATAAGGTGTGATATCTTTGATAAGGTGTGATATCGTTGATAAGGTGTGATATCTTTGATAAGGTGTGATATCGTTGATAAGGTGTGATATCATTGATAAGGTGTGATATTTGAGTTATTACGGTTTAGTGATTCAAGCCCACTTTTTTTTTTAAACTATGACACAGAGCAGCGTTAATGACCCTTTGAACTCCACTGCAGTCAAACCTTATCTGAAGCTGTCTCTCACTGTTTCTTTGATGTATAATTGCTTCCAAAAATCAGACTGTCTCCGACCCAAGTTGAGTCGGGGAGCTCAGAGCAGCTTTTTTGCATAGATAACTGAAGATTAACTCTTCCTGTACTGAAAACAATATATGAGACTCTTTTCTTTGCTACTAATGTTCTATTTCTTAGCTGTACTACACATGCAATTCATTATACTACGTTTATTTTCACTTCAGATTCCCTTTAAAGCGGAATATAACCCTGCATTTCAACTTTGCTCTAATACATTATTTACAGCATATTATATGCAACCAGCATTTTGTTTTTACTAGACCAGCATTGGAAGGGTTACACAGAGCTTTAAAGTTCCTGGAGATTTCTGCAGAGGCATCGGAAGCTGACATAGATACATTTTGTTTACATAAATGTATCTAAGTGTTGAATGTGACTCACTCTCTCTGACTGAGAAGGAGCTGGAGGACAGCCAAAGAGTGTGTAACATTTCTCAATAGATACATATAACTAAATAGAATGTAACAATCTGAACTTCTGCATATCTCTCCACGGAACTTTAAACCTCTGTGTTTAACCCTTCCAATGCTGGTCTAGTAAAAAAAAAATGCTCTTTGCATATAATATGCTGTAAATAATATTTTAGAGCAAAGTTGAAATGCAGGGTTATATTCCGCTTTAAGTGCTTCAGGAAACAGGACTGTATTTGATCCAGTGGGTTAAAGACCTCAGAGAAGCTCTTTTTCATAGATAACTGAATTTTTTTTTAACTCTTCCTGTACTGGAAAACAACATGATACCCTTTTCTTTGCTATTAATATTTTATTTCTTAGCTATGGTATACATACAGTTCATTATATCATAGGTTTATTTTCACTTCAGGTTTGCTTTAAGTCACCAGCAAGCAAGAAAATAGAGTATAATCTCGATATAGTAAACTCCAAGGGCCCAGGAAAAGTGTTTAACTATATCAGAAGTTTACTATATCAGAAGTTTACTATATTAGAAATTGTCCTAGAAATGGTGCAGCATTCCCTGGTACATTCTCTGCTGCAAAGGAGCTACTCTGTCCTTCCATTGGAGGTACAGGGCACATTTGGTGGACTACAAGGTTAAGTATACCTTAGGGCTGTATAGCCAGGCTGGACAAATCACTAGTGCAGTATCCAGGGCTCCATAAAAATTGCAGCCGTCACTGAATAGAGGCAGCCACTCGCTTCCTGTGAGTGGCTCCGATACCTCTGTGGGCGGGACTTGCAGCACCTGTCCTGCAAAACTTTCTGCTCACACTTGAGCCAATCATGAAGCCCATCTTCAAAATGCAGCAAGTCATAATAAGCACCTCACATCTGTAATGTGAGTGGCTCCAATACCTCAGCTGGCTTTATTTAGCACTCTCCTCTTCACTCTCCTTAGTTTTTTGCAGTGAGTAGGCCTGCTCCGATCTGCACTACAAGTAAATGTAGTCTGTACTGCGTTCCTGTAACGATTGGGGAATTATTTCCGTGGTCAGCGCACAAGATGCGCGCCGACACTGCGGAAATCCTCCACAAGCGTGTAATTTGATAGAACCCAGCTTGGGTGCAATGCACCTGTAGAGGGCTATTCCCACCGGCAGATGGAGCTGTGGAGTGCAGACGAGCACAGCCTCTGCACAGCCACAGATGCCAGATGGGAATTGTACGCATTGAAGCAATGCAGGGCAAGATAGCCCTTAAAGAGAGAGAGCACAGAGACAGAATGAATGTGTGTCCACCAATCTAGTCGCCACCCAGCGACGGTGAACACACATCAGCAGAAACAAAGTAAGGATGCAATCGCCAGGCTTGCGATTACCAACAGACACAAGATCGAGCAGGACAGAGCATGAGAGTAGCAAAAGGCACAGCAAGCAACAGCAATCAGAACATCAAGGAAAATAAACGCTAGCTAAACGCAAACACCGCACTCATTCACAACAGCGAACGCATTTAAGACACGATCACCGCGCGTTAAGCGCCCAGTGATAAGCGTGCCACCCCAACCAATGTAACACAAACATGAAATAGAGAACGCGAACGCTTGCTAAACGGTTACCTCACCGAGCCTACAGCAAGCGTTCGTACCAGACAAGACAGAGAGAAGGAGTAGCCAGCAGCAACCGCAGCTCTGGCCTACACTCCCAGACAGGGCACAGAAGGAACCACCGCTGCTACCGCTAGAGCAGATGCGATCCAAACAGACAGACAGATTGGGCTACCAGTAGCAACCGCTGCTCTGGCTAGCACCCCTAAGGCAGAATACAGAAGGAAGCACTGCCACTACCACTAGGGCGAATGCGACCCAGACAGATGGAGCAGCCAGTAGCAACCGCAGCTCTGGCCTACACTCCCAGACAGACAGAACGATTTCCTGTCGACCGCCGCTGGAGACAAGACAATCGCAACAGAGAGACAGAACAAGGCAATACAGATAATACAACCTGACTGCGCTAGAAGGGATGCCTAGTGCAGTCCCAAGGAATTACTCTAAGATCATTTTTAGCAAGAATAGCAAGGCTGATACTTCAGGAGAGTTAGCAGGAACAAACCATCATGACCAGCAAGGATTTCTGGGAGCAAAAGGTATTTATACTGCAAGCCATCAAAGGAAGCAGCTAAGCAATTTGCATGACAAGTGTATGCAAATTCGTCACCAGCAGAGCAACTCTGAAACTTGCAAAGCAAAGACAGGTCAGACCTAAAGAATGGACAAACAGCTGTCTGCCCGTGCAGACAGCTGAGCAGATCATTGCAGTTCCACACGCTACTAGGAGCGCCATCGCTAATAAGGGAAGGGATACCTGGGCCCATATGGAATTAACGTTTTCTCCCAAGTTTTCTCCTAGGAGATAATTTTCCATATTGGCTATCATTCATAAAGCATTTCCGCATGCGGAAATGCTAAAAACAGCTGACTTTACCGACCACTCGGCAAAGTCAGCATTCATAAAGGCTCTTTCCGCATGAAAAAATGACACTACCGAGCAGAGTGATAAATCCCCGCCTTGTGCGGTGATTATCGGAACAAATGTAGCAAAATGTTCATTCATGAAGATCACCGCAAGCGGTGTGAGGTCGGGAAGTTCCGCTCCCTCTGATGTGGCGATACCAATGTAAGTGAATGGAGACACACAGACCTCCCAGGCAGCTGCAGCAGAGCGGAACACGGAGAAATGTATCAACTCGGCAGCTTCCGTGTCTCCGCCTGCCTACCGCCTGCCTATCGCCAGCCTAGTTCGGGGAATCTCCGCACTGCTTCCGCACATGGATACTTTTTTATGAATGCCCACCCAGAAGTCTAAAACACCGCCAGCGGTGTTTTTCCGCATTGATTCCCCTTACCGACAGCCTCTTTATGAATGATAGCCCTTGTATTTAAAATAACCCTTTAGCAATTTGCAATTGAAAAAGTACCAAAACATAGTTGAACAAGTACTAATCAAATGTAGAGAAACCGAGAGCCCATTATAGTGTAGTATGTTAAAACCTAAACAAAGTAAGGCAAATCAGCGAGAAGAATATACTCACAAAGGCGGGTTACCACACAGGCAACCACAGTATAGGCAGGTGAGGAGATTAGACCTGTCCTCACTCAGGATTAAGAAGTCGCTCTCTGTAGATGAGAAAAAGGGGTAGATCACCCCTCCACCTGGGGTGGACACAATTTTGCAGTAGGAGAACAGAGGCGCCAGCAGAATAAAAGTGGATAAAACCTTTAAAATTTGCTAGGAGGAAGTGGTGGACTTACCTCCATAAAGCAGACTCGAAAGACTGTCTGAAAAGTAGCAATCACATTTATTATATAGTACTCCAAAAGTGCAATGCATTTCGCAGGCCGAGCCCGCTTCATCAGGCAATAAACGTGGGGACAAAACAGAATTCCAGCAATAGCAGGTGTAGCGCCTCAGTCTCAGTCACTGAGGCGCCACACCTGCTATTGCTGGAATTCTGTTTTGTCCCCACGTTTATTGCCTGATGAAGGGGGCGTGGCCTGCGAAATGCGTTGCACTTTTGGGGTACTATATAATAAATGTGATTACTATTATACAGACAGTCTTTCGTGTCTGCTTTATGGAGGTAAGTTCACCACTTCCTCCAAGCAAATTTTAAAGGTTTTATCCACTTTTATTCTGCTGGCGCCTCTGTTCTTCTACTGGAAAGTACTAATCAAAATCATTTTGAATGTTTTCTTGCTTTTTAGTGGTCTAAAAGGCATTTTATTGACAAGTTTGAAAATATCACCATAAAACTCAGGAGAAAAAGTTATTTGCATACCGGCCCTGGAGTGCGTACAATCCGGTGGGAGGACTGTGACGATACTTTTATTGGTGATTGCAAAGTGTAAGTGTCAGCACTGCATCCTCTTTTGTTTATGTTCATATTATTCCTCATTTTTTCCAGGCTGCTTATTTGTACAGTACTGTATATGCAGCACCGGGGCCATTCTTCTTGTTTTACAAATGTTATCAGGCATCAACTCACCTGCAACCAGTCTGAAGAGAACAGCTGACCATGGGATCCACACTGACATATGACGCATGCACCTCCCACTGACATATGACGCATGCACCTCCCACTGACACATGACGCGTGCACTACCCACTGACATATGACACATGCTCCGCCCACTGTTTACTATATCCAGAGTCATCATCACGCAGGGGCCAAAAACATGTTTACTATAACAGAAATTGTATTGTATTAGAGTTTACTATACCAGGCGTTGCTCCCATCGACTTATAATGGAGATTGGTCGGGACCTAGAGAGGTAGTTTACTATACCCAAATGTTTACTATATCAGAGTTTATTATAATGAGATTATACTGTACTCAGTACTGTAATTATTATACTGAATAATTCTGACAATACCTTTTTACCTATTTTTTTTTTTCAATTACAGAGTGCTAAAAAGTAACTTGCTGGCTTCCAATTTAGCTACCCTCATTTGTCTTTATATTTTTTCACAGCTCCAGCTTCACATACCTGTCTTAGTTCATACATAAATACAACACACCCATAGCTGCACAATCCATAGCTCTCAACTGTCCCTTTGTCTTCCTCATTTGGCCCTCTTTCAAGACTAGTGTACAGATGTGAAAGATGAGAAAAAGAGAGAACACCAAGAGCCCAATATAGTGTAGTATGTACTGGTAATGTATAAATGCAAAAGTAATAATATTAATTTAATACTCACAAACCAGTCAACCACTGTCAAAGCAGGTGGGGAAATTGTCCTGACCCCACTCAGGATTAAAAAGTCGCTCTCTGTAGTAGAAGAAGGAAGGGTACAACCCTCCACCAAGGGTGGACTTGATGTAGATAATAGGACAACAGAGGCGCCGACAGGATAAAAAAACAGAGGCGCTCAGTGTTGATGATACTGGCAGATGCTGTTTACTCCTATCTGTTATTGCCTGATGGAGCGGGTCTGTACCCCACGAAACGCGTTGCACTTTATTTGGAGTATCCAATAAAATTGTTTTGACTGAAAATCCACAGTCGTATGTTCTGCTTGGAGGGGGTAAGTCCACCACTGCCTCCTCTATTACCAAGATGGGGTTTTAACTTCTCGTGTACAGATGTGTTTAACTTGACTCTAAACTTTATTCTCATCCCTTAAATTGAAATATTTCTTATTTTCAAATGTTAATATGAAGGAAAATGAAACAGGACTGAAAGGACCAGTGTGACCAGATTTACAGTGTAAATCTTTATGGTATTCATGACTAGGAGCGTGATCAGGGGTGTGGCAAAGGCATGGCTTAAGTGTCCCTCTTTCTTATCCCAAAAAGTTGGGAGGTATGGCTATCTACTCCTCCAGTGCTTTTCTAATCACATCCTTATTTATAGCCTCTTCCCAGATACAGCTCTAAAACCTATCTTGGGCTGACCCTCAGAATTGCCTTTCCTTTAAACACATTCAAAAAGACCATCAACACCCTAACCTGTAAACCATATTAATAAATAGCCAAACGTCAATTTTTTCTACTAGTTGTATCCTTTGTGGCTTACCTCATGCCTATAAACATGATACTCTAGCTCACTTAAATGGGTAATATTGGCCAACTATCTGGTGGAAACACTATTCTCTGTCTCAGATAATAACTTTTTCACCCTAATAACCCAGTTGACAAGAGGGGACTGTTTTGGCCAAATGAATAGAGAAACTGCACTCCTTTACTGACATAAGCTCAGCAAAACCTTGCTGTCTGTAATGGGGTCAATAAACTTAATTTCAGCAAACCTTGCAAATGTTCTACTTAGTTTTGAAAGGTTTATGTGATGCATACATCATGTGAGCAATAACAGAGCCGCCGCCGTGCAGGGCAGCGTGGCGGCAGCCTCCGCGTCCCAGCCGGCGGTTTCCGTAACCCACATGGAGCCGCCGGCGCAGAGCAGGACAGGTGCTCAGCAGGTTCCGCTCAGCAGGTTCCGCTGCTCAGCCGGCGGCCTTCCGTGTGCGGGCGAACATGGAGCAAGGACCTGGCCTCTCAAGGAGGCAGAGGTAGAGCGTCCTGCGCACGCGCGCAAGACGGCAGGAGCTTTATTCTTTAAGGAGGCAGGTCAGCTGATCCGACGACCAGCTGACCTAGGCAGCCAATCACTTGTTAACCTTAGCTCCAGCCCCCTGGGCGGGCTGGCAGAGCTGGGCTACAGCATGTAAGCCCACAGTGTTCTATTATTCACTGTCTGCTGTCGTGAATACACTTGTTGTGTTAGCGCTCAGACCTTAGTATAGTGCCCTGGTGTTGATACTAAGGATTTCACACCTTAGCCTAGAAATTATTGTATATTGATCTGTGTTTTTGACTCTGGCTATCCCTGACTACTCTATCTCTTGCTGATCTTGTACCTTTGTCTATCTGATCCTTGTTGCCGACCTCTGCCTGTCTAACGTTTACTCTTCTGCCTTCCGCTCCTGTACTGCCGCCGCCATCTCTGTTGCCGAACCCTTGCCTGTCTGACCTTTCTCCTTTCAGTGGAACGTCTCCCACTGGAGGGTTATCTCTGAGGCTTGCCTCTCCGAGACGCCTGCCCCAAGCAGACGGTTACTGCGGGGGTCGAGATTCCTCACTCAGCCTGGTTAGAGGATCTCACTCACGGGGTTCCCATTCAGAGGTAACCACACCTCTGAGGAATTACATTTCCACACCATCTGATATATTACTGTCTTTATTGTGTTCTTTTGCTGGTGTCCAGAGGTTAGCAAATATATCGGATTATCGGTGATACTGCAGATCATCAATAATCGGGTATATATCGGATTCTTGGTGATACTGCAGATCGCCAATAATCAGATTCTCTCTGCGTGCTGACACCGATCATGACACATCATAGTTACATTGTTACATGGGTTGAAAAAAGACATCGAGTTCAAACAGAGAACAAAGTACACCAGCCTGCTCCCTCACATATCCCTGTTGATCCAGAGGAAGGCAAAAAACCCTTACAAGGCATGGTCCAATTAGCCCCAAAAGGGAGAAAATTCCTTCCCGGCTACAGATGGCAATTAGATAAAATCCCTGGATCAACATCATTGGGCATTCCTAGTAATTGTAGCCATGGATGTCTTTTGACGCAAGGAAAGCATCTAAGCCCCCTTTAAATGCAGGTATAGAGTTTGCCATAACGACTTCCTGTGGCGATGCATTCCAGATCTTAATCACTCTTACTGTAAAGAAGGATACCTGGAAACAAGGGTGTGGGGTATAGCTGAAATGTTATTATATTGGCTGTAACAAAAGTTTCTTCATGTAATAAAATCTAAAAATATTGTCTATAACAATGAAAACGAAAATATATGTATAATCATATTAAAGCGGAATATAACCCTGCATTTCAACTTTGCTCTAAAAGATTATTTACAGTATATTATATGCAACCAGCATTTTGTTTTTACTAGACCAGCATTGGAAGGGTTACACAGGGCTTTAAAGTTCCTGGAGATTTCTGCAGACGCATCCGAAGCTGACATAGATACATTTTGTTTACATAAATGTATCTAAGTGTTGAATGTGACTCACTCTCTCTGACTGAGAAGGAGCTGGAGGACAGCCAAAGAGTGTGTAACATTTCTCAATAGATACATATAACTA
This sequence comes from Hyperolius riggenbachi, assembly GCF_040937935.1. Classification (NCBI taxonomy): domain Eukaryota; kingdom Metazoa; phylum Chordata; class Amphibia; order Anura; family Hyperoliidae; genus Hyperolius; species Hyperolius riggenbachi. The sequence continues at coordinate 36,030,770 of NC_090653.1, read as the reverse complement.
AATAGAATGTAACAATCTGAACTTCTGCATATCTCTCCACGGAACTTTAAACCTCTGTGTTTAACCCTTCCAATGCTGGTCTAGTAAAAAAAATGCTTTTTGCATATAATATGCTCTAAATAATATTTTAGAGCAAAGTTGAAATGCAGGGTTATATTCCGCTTTAACTATAGTAAAACATTGGTAAATATTACTGATATTTTACTACAACTAAACCTAACCCTACTCTCACACAGAACCCTCCCTCTACCCATGCCTAACCCTTAGAACCCCCTGGTGGTGCCTAAACCTAAAATCCCCTTCCTGACACCTAACCCTAAAACCTCCTTTCTCTGCTGCAAATTACGTTAATACAAAAAATAATATTTAACGAAATTATAATTCTCAAAATGAGTTTCAAAATGCTATAATAAGTTAAAATGATAATTTACAAATTATTACAACAAAAAAATGGTATAAAAAGTTAAACTAATAATTTACAAATTATCAAAACAAAATGTATTGGGCGCCCTAATTTCTTCTTTGGGGCCCAATAGCCAATATTTTGCATTAGCTCATATGAGGCACCCAAATAGTCCATTAGCTCCAGGTGCCCTTTTTTCCTGATTCCCTATGCAATAGCCGCAAGGGGGCGAGCTGACTATAGATCCATGCCAGCCTTACAAATGTAGCCTAAGGCATCAGGTCTACAGCGAGTTTAAGATTGTAAACTGGATTGCACAGTTCCTCTTTTCTTCATTTGTCATAGTTTGTACTTGTCATGCATGTAGGCTTGTAATTTGCCCCCTGTATTATTGTACAGCACAATATGAAAAAATGGTGCTTTATCAATTAAATGATAATAATAACCCAGCGGTGACTCTTACTCTTGTACCAGATGACTCCAGCAAAAACTGTAGCGACAACAATTATACAGCAGATGGCAGCAGCAGCAGCAGCAATCACAGGCATTGGGAGGCCATTGTCAGGTTCTGGAAGATAAACACAAAGGAAACATGAGATACTGCTGACATCCCACCTGTGTGGAAACAAGATATTTTATAGGAGGGAAGACTTCTCTTATGATGCCCATGCATGATACAATTAAATGTAAAATGTTCCCGTTTATTTTGACCAAAACGATCGAAAAGAGTGAAAAATAGAAAATATTTGTTTTTTTTCAATCGAGGAAGATTATTCATTTTTTTCAATAAAATTCTAATCGGACATGTTGGAAAAATCTGGGTGATTGTGAAATTGTATGGTAGGTTGTATTAGAAAATACTATTCACCCTTTGCCGATTGCTCCACGCCAACTGGTGTGAATGCGTCGGCAGCCCCAGGACTACTTTACGACAATTGGCGTGAAGTCCTGGGGTGGGGTTTTGCAGGAGATCGCATCCCTGCTTGAATGATGGAGCTTTACTCCGCCATCAGTCTCCCAGCAGCGATAGCCGCTAGGAGACTGTTAGACAGCAAAGCCTGCTGTTTATTTACATGATACAGCGCTGCGATCTATGGTAGCAATGTACTGGGGACAGCCGTGTCACTCGACTGGCCCTTCTTGAGGTTCAGGAAGTGATAGGCTCTCATAGGCTGATGTGCTGAGTTGTACAGCCCTGCAGGGAGCCCTTAACCACTTAAGCACCATGGGCTTATACCCCCCTAAAGACCAGGCCCCTCCCCCAGCCAGCCAATCAGTGTGACCGGCTGTCATAGGCTTCAGCCTATGACAGCCGATCACTGTCATTTCTCCCAGGGGGACAGCTGTGTGACACTGCCATAGATCGCAGCGCTGTACAGCATTAAAAGATGGCAGTTTCACTGTCTAACAGTCTCCGAGTGGCGATCGCCGCTGGGAGACTGAAGGCGGAGTGGAGTACCGTCATCCAAGCGGAGATGCACACGCATCAGCGCACAATCTCCTGCAAAACACTCCCCCAGGACTTTACGCCAATCGACGTTAGGCAGTCCTGGGGGAGCCACCATGTGCACGCCGATCGGAGTGACGCGGTTCTAAAGAGGTTGAACCTGCAGTGACTGAATTTGTAAAAAATAGCCTGGTCACTAGGGAGGGGGGTTTAAGCCCATGGTCCTTGAAGGGGCACTATGGCAAAAAATTGTAAAATTAAAAATATGTGCAAACCCATACAAATAAGTACATTTTTTTCCAGAGTAAAATGAGCCATAAATTACATTTCTCCTATGTTGCTGTCACTTACAGTAGGTGGTAGAAATCTGACAGAAGCAACAGGTTTTAGACTAGTCCATCTCTTTATAGGGGATTCTCAGGGATTTATTTATTTTTAAAAGCACTTAGTGAATGGCAGTTGCTCTGTCCATCTGCCAAAAAACTGTGTAGTGAGCAGGAAAGCTGAGCAGCATCATTGTTTAAGTCCTTTTTAGGGAATATCTTTATATATATATATATAATCGGATGTATGTATGTGTGTGTGTGTATGTATGTATGTGTGTATGTGCCGCGATCACGCGAAAACACCTTGACCGAATTGAACGAAACTTGGTATACAGATTTCTTACTACCTGGGATGATATGTTCTGGGGGTCTCGCGGCCCCCCTGCACACCTGGGCGGAGCTACAAACAGCAAATCAGATTCCACCCATTCATGTCAATGTAAAAAATGTAAAAGGCTGCCATTGTCACAGTAATCAAGCCAGCGTCCCCACACTTGGTACAGTTGGTCACTTGGTAACCGAGATTCCAAACCAGGAAAAGTGGGCGGAGCATAAAACAGCCAATTAAATTTCAGCCATTCATTTTAAATGGGAAAATGTAAACTGCAGCCATTCTTACACTGTTAATCGCAGGGTTTTCAAACTTGGCACACTTGGTCACTGGGTGAATGAGATTAAGATTTAAAAAAATGGGTGGAGCCTACAACAGCCAATCAAAATTCACCTATTGATTTTTAAGGGGAATATTGAAACTGCTGCCATTCTTGCACTGTTAATGGCAGAGGCTTCAAACTTGCTACAGTCAGCCATTGAGTGACTGAGGTTCAAATTCATTAAAGGGGCAGAGCCTCAAACAGCCAATCAGATTTCCTTGCTGGATAAACTGCTTCCATTCACACATTTTTGATGCCAGGAACCTGAAAGCTCACAAACTTGGTTAATAAGTGACTGTGTGTCAAGGTTACAAAAAGTGGGCGAAGCCAAAACCAAATTTCACTGGTCAAATATAAACTGCAGCCATTCTCACACTGTTAATGGCAGGGTTCTTAAACTTTGCACATTTGGTCACTGGGTGACTGGGATTAATGTTCATGAAAGTGGGTGGAGCCTACAACAGCCAATCAAAATTCACCAGTTGATTTTCATGGGGAATATTTAAATTGCTGCCATTCTTAAGCTGGCCACTAACGGTCCAATTTCTAGCGAAAAATCGTTCGAGCGATCAGAAATTCTGATCGGATTGGTTGTAAATAATCTCCATTGGTGGACACAATCGATTATGAACGAGTGAAAAAAATGTCGCCCGAATGAATTTTGGTCGAACGAAAATTTGGATTTTCTTGGTGGTCGTGATAGATAGGAAGCAAAGATTGGTTAGTTGATGGTGTAGTGAACGATTATTCGTCCGATCAGAATTTCTGATCGCTCGAACGATTTTTCGCTACAAATTGGACAGTTAGTGGCCACCTTTACACTGTCAATAGCAGATGCCTCAAACCTGCTACAGTTGGTCACTGGGGGACTGGGGTTCAAATTCAGAAAGGAGGTGGAGCCACAAACAGCCAATCAAATTTGCTGAATTCCAATGGGAATATACAAATTTTCGATACCAAGGACCCCAAAGCTTATAAACTTGATAATTGAGTGACTGTATGTCAAGGTTAGAAAAAGTGGGCGCCGCCAACGACTACATTTTTTACATGGGAAAATAGACACTGCAACCATTCTTACACTGTTAATTGCAGGGTTTCCAAACTTGACACAGTTGGCCACTGGGTGACTAAGATTAATATTTAGAAAGTGGGAGGAGCCTACAACAGCCAATCAAAATTCACCTATTGATTTTTCAAAGGAAATATTTACATTGCTACCATTCTTACACTTTTAATGCCAGAGGCCTCAAACCTGATACAGTCAGTCATTGGGTGACTGGGGTCCAAATTCACTAAAGGGGGTGGAGCCACAAACAGCCAATCAGATTTGTTAGATTGACAGCCATTCTGTCATTGGCAGTTCTCAAACTTAACACAGTCGGTCACTGAATGATTGGGATTAATATTCAGGAAACTGGGTGAAGCCTACAACAGCCAATCAAAATTCACCTATTGATTTTCAAGGGGAATATTTACATTGCTGCCATTCTTACACTCTTAATGGCAGATGCCTCAAATCTGGTACAGTTAGTCACTGGGAGACTGGAGTTTACATTCTGTAAAGGAGTCGGGCCACAAACAGCCAATCAGATTTGTTTAATTTCAATGGAAAAATGCAACTTATTGATACCAAGGACCCCAAAGCTCATAAACTTGGTCATTGAGTGACTGTATGTCAAGGTTACAAACAGTGGGCAGAGCCAAAAACAACTAACTTTTTACATGGGAAAATATAAACTGCAGCCTTACACTGCTAATGGCAGGGTTCACAAACTTGACACAGCTGGTCACTAGGTGACTGCCTGGGATTAATATTCATAAAAGCAGGTGGAGCATACAACAGCCAATCAAAATTCACCTATTGATTTTCAAGGCGAATATTGAAACTGCTGCCATTCTTACACTGTTAATGGCAGAGGCCTCAAACCAGCTACAGTCAGTTATTAAGTGACTGAGGTTCAAATTCACTAAAGGGGCAGAGCCACAAACAGCCAATCAGATTTCTTTGTTGGATAAACTGCTTCCATTCACACAATTTTGATGCCAGGAACCCAAAAGCTTACAAACTTGGCCATTGAGTGACTGTGTGTTAAGGTTACAAAAAGTGTGTGAATCAAAAACACATTTCTCTGGGAAAATGTAAACTGCAGCCCTTCTTCACTGTTAATGGCAGGGTTCTCAAACTTTGCACAGTTGGTCACTGGGTGACTAGGATTAATATTCTGAAAAGTGGGTGGAGCCTAAAAAGCCAATCAAAATTTGCCTGTTGATTTTCAAGGGAAATATTTAGTTTGCTGCCATTCTTGCATTGTTAATGGCACAAGTCTCAAACTTGGTACAGTTGGTTATTGGGTCACTGGGGTTCAAATTCAGAAAATGGGGCAGAGCCACAAACTGCCAATCAGATTTGTTTTGTTTTTTACTGGGAAAATACAAATTACTGATGCCAAGAACCGCAAAACTCACAGACTTGGTCATTGAGTGACTGTGTGTCCAGGTTACAAAAAGTGGGCTGAACCAAAAACAAATTTCACTGGGAAAATGTAAACTACAACCCTTCTTACACTGTTAAAGAGACACTGAAGCGAAAAAAAAATTATGATATTATGATTTGTATGTGTAGTACAGCTAAGAAATAAAACATTAAGATCAGATACATCAGTCTAATTGTTTCCAGTACAGGAAGAGTTGAGAAACTCCAGTTGTTATCTCTATGCAAAAAAGCTATTAAGCTCTCCGACTAAGTTAGTCGTGGAGAGGGCTGTTATCTGACTTTTATTATCTCAACTGTAATTGAACTGTTTACTTTTCCTCTGCCAGAGGAGAGTTCATTACTTCACAGACTGCTCTGAAAGACTCATTTTGAATGCTGAGTGTTGTGTAATCTGCACATATTATAGAATAATGCAATGTTAGAAAAAAACACTATATACCTGAAAATAAAAGTATGAGAATATTTTATTTGCTGCTAATCTTCTAGTAATTATTCATAGTACACAACCAATTCATTATATCATATTTTTTTTTTTCGCTTCAGTGTCTCTTTAAATGTCTGGCATATATTAATGGTGTTTGAAAAGAACTGACTATATACATTTCCAAACTTTACTAAAAATAGTTTAAAAACACTAATTTAGTTATGTCACCTCCATGTTTTTAGCTTTTTTTTTAAAGAACATAGTGTGAAAGTGGGCATGGACTGTAACACCATCAAGAGATGACTAGTTGCTTTATTGCTGGCTTTGTCCATTTCTTAAGTACCAGAGAGTGTTTTCTCCTTTTTCTCCATTCAAATAAAACATTACATAAAAATAGAGTTGACATGAATTTGAAGTAACAATTAAAGCAACAAATAGGAAGGGAAATACATTTATCAGTTACAACTGATTTAGGAGTATACCAAATATGAGAACAGATCCCAAATATCTAAAACATATCACACTTTATTTATCACATGAATGTAAAAAAAGGTTAAAAGAGAGGTGTCAGCAGGGCAATTACAAATATCCACACTAGGAGTATCACAGAGGAAGAAAAATATTTTCCAAAAAAATCAGGACTTGCCAGTCCTAAACAAATACTACTATGGTACAGAAATCTCCAAACAACATTAGCATGTTTCCTGTAGGCCTAAAGCCTCATCTACACGGGTAGATGAGGCTCCGATCCGGCGGTTCGATTAGCCGCCGGATCGCCTCTTCCGTGTCCCCGCGCGTGCCCACCGCGTCCCCGCCGGATTCGATTCCCCGTTCATCCCCGCTGGTGCCGCTTATCTTCCGCTCGATTCCCTGCCATTGTCCCCTCGCGGGGAGCGAGCAGGGAATCGGCGGTGGGGAGATCAGTCCTGTCGCATCAGCGGCTCGATTGATAAGGAACATCGCCGCCGCATCTACGCGTGTAGATGCGGCTTTAAGCACAGTGTAAGGCCTGGCAGATCTCTCATCTTCCTTCAGCCTCTATACCCAAATCTAATAACTCACTCTTCACCTATATGAAAAACCCCCACGTGAACGAGAGACCAGTACGCCTACCAGACTACAGTTACCCTGCTATTTCAGCGTGCAAGGTATAGAGACTGAGGCCAGGAAGACAAGAGTACTACCAGAGCCCACTAAGCTAGGCAATGTGGCTTGGAAATATCAGGCAATAGTGTGGGATGCACTTGTGGAGGAGACTACACAGATCACAACAGGAGCTATGATAATACAGCAAGGTAGTGAGCAGGAAGCTGTCAAGTCTACAAGAGCTATAGACTAGAGAGCAAGATTGCTCAGAGCGACCGCAGCTCTGAGCTTCCGATAACCGCCACAATAGGCGAGACACAATGGTTGCTCTGAACATCTGATGTCCACCACAGAGTAGAGAAGGACAGACAGACAGACAGAATGAATGTTTGCCAATCTAATTGCTGCCCCAGCGATAGCAAACATCCACACAGGAACAAACAAGACAAACAGGAAGGTGCGTAACTAATAGCAACTGCAGCTATAGTCCCGTCGACAGAATCTGAACTAGCCGGAATGCTAGCCAATCACCTCAGCAGTGATGGCTGTGTCCAGGCTTGCAGGACTAGAAGGACAATGGCAGAGCCGGATTAAGGCCAAATGGGGCCCTAAGCAAAGTAGATGATTTGGGCCCCCCCATGAACTGTGGGTCGGCTCGCAGCCACTTGAACCCCCAGGCCTTTCATGATACAACCCACTGCTGCCACCTGTACTACTCACTGTTATGGCACCTGGACTGCGCTGTCACATTGAGCATGCAGCACGTTCAAGAGGAGGGAGGTGGAGGACCAATGAGGTCAGCAGCGTCTGCCAGCCACAGTGAGCATGCTTACGTGAGTCACATAGTGCAGGGCGCACGCTGACTCTGTGGGCTGGAGTGGAGAGCGTCTTGTTACTATAGTAACGGCAACGATCATCCTTTCGGAAACCGTTCAGCGATGCCGCTGCAGTAGGCTGGCAGGTAAAAGAGCTGCTCCACTGCCAAATGATTACATGTTGGGGCCTCCTAGCCGCAGTGGCAGCTAGGGTATTTAGCTGATCATCTTCTGACACCTCCACACCCCCCAAAAAAAAATCTTTTGAGGAGGGTATTTGAGGGGGTTAAATGTTAAGTGCAACAAAGTTTTGGGGACATGGCCACTCTGACATTGGACAAGAATAGGCTGGTCGAGCACGTCGGCCGGAGATCTAGCAGCATGATCGATACATGCAATCACCCCAAATTGGTTGCATCATCGATCGGGCATGCTCTTGGGGGCAGGGCAGCGTTGCCAACCAGATTTAAAAATGTTGATGGACAAAAGGCTCAAAAAATCTAGACACTCAAATTTTTAGATGGACAAGGGCAGAGATAGTGGATGAAACTAAATCAGTCTAAGGCACTTTTGTTTACCCTTTTTAAGCTTAAAGAGAACCTGTAACAAAAAAAAAAGTTCCCCTAGGGGATATCACCTCAGGAGGGGGAAGCATCAGGGTCCCAATGAGGCTTCCCCCATCCCTGTAGCTGCAGGCAGTCCAGCACTGGCTCCCCCGAAGTCTCCTGCAATCCTCCCTCAACAAGCGCTGATTTATTTACCTTCCCTGGCTCCAAGGGTATCGGCTCTCCGCCTTGGAGATAGGTGAAAATAGCCGATCTCCGTCAAGTCTGCTCTACTGCGCAGGCAATTTGTGCCTGCACAGTAGAGCGGCCCGACAACGATTGGCTATTTCCGCCTATCTCCAAGGCGGAGAGCTGATACTGCTCCTGCACTGGATCCAGGAAGGTAAATATTTACATCCCCGCTGTTTGTGGAGCTTTATCGCCGCTGCCGTGGGACCGAGGAGGGTGGGGGAAGCCTCAATAGGTCATGGAGGCTTCCCCCGCCCGAGGTGAGTACCCCCCAGGGGAGTTTTTTTGTTGTTGCAGGTTTTCTTTAAAGGACAACTAAAGTGAGAGGGATATGGAGGCTGACATAATTTTTTCCCTATCAAGCAATACCAGTCTCATGGCTGTCCTGCTGATCCTCTGCCTCTAATAGACCCCGAACAAGGATATGCAGATCAGGTGTTATTCAGACACTACTGTAGCCAAACAGACCAGCTAAGCTGCCAGGCAACTAGTATTGCTTAAAGTGTACCCAAGATGTGGAAATAAAAACAAGATTTTATACTCACCCAGGGCTTCCTACAGCCCCATGAGCATTGAAGCGTCTCTCACCACCCTCCCAAGTGCCTCCGGTCTGCTGCAATCAGCCCCGGTAACTGGCTCAGTTGTGCCAGCCGGCTCTTCTGCGCATGTGCGGCCCCTTCGCCCATGTGCAGAAGTTCTGACTGGCGCAACTGAGCCAGATTACCGGGGCTGATTGCAGCAGAACAGAGGGCGGTGAGGGATGCATCAGTGATTATGGGGCTGGAAGAAGCCCTAGGTGAGTATAAAATATTTTTATTTCTACATTTCACGTTTAATGTAAAAGGAAATAAATATGGCATCCTCCATATACCTCTCTCTACAGTTGTTCTTTAAAGGTCGCTGTAGGGATTTTTGCATCTATCAGGCATCGGGGAGCAGGAGAGATCACACTGAATGCTACAGAGACAGGGAATACAGGGAATCACAATGGGTGCTGCTGGTAGAAAGAGCAACATTACATACATGCAAAGCAACTACAGTATATGGAAAAATGCTATTGCAAGATGTGATCCAAAAAATAAATATGGCTTGAACAAATGCAGTCAAAAGTAATCCCAATAACTGTTTGTTACACATGCTGATAAAGTAAATGCAATGCCAGAGCCTTGAAAACACCACATCTAAGTTGGTGAAAGGGTTAAGTACCCCCCTCCCCCATATAACCAGAGAGCAGCCAGGAGGGGAATGCATAAGATAAGCTCCTCACCGCTGTGTGTGCAGAGCCCTCAGCCCAGTTCTCTCTGCGAGGAGGGGGATGCGAATGAAGAGATCCAGGACAGCCAGCGAGGGAAACTGCAATTTGAGCCTGCCGCCAAACACATGGAGGAACGAGGAGCTATCCGAGCACAGTTAGGAGAGAGAGTGGGCGGAGCTTATGTCCGTAGGAGACATTCAGCCAGTCAGCACACCAGTGACACTCACAGGCAGCGCAGCCCACAGTGCTCAGAATCAGCAGATGCTGCTGTGCCCGAACTTCCGGAATGTGGGATTTTTGACATCCTGGTTACCCTGTACACCCGGAGCTCTCTGCCTATTGCGGACACTGTATAGAAACACCAAATTACATGCTGATGGGGCCCCTTAGACTCCGAACGGGGCCCTAATCAGCTGCTTGAGGTGCCTGGTTGAAGATCCGGCTCTGGACAATGGAGTCCACAGGATCAGAACTAGCTGAAGCACTAGCCAATCACACCACAGTGATGGCTGTGTCCAAGCTAGCAGGACTAGAAGGACAATGATGTCCACAACCAAGGCTAAACAAGGCAAGGCAAGAAAAAAGGTAATTCACGATTCAAATATGGACCCCAGCAAGCAGCTAAAACAAAGCTGAATGCTATAACGGGCAAGGTGTGAGAAGAGGAGGAGACTTTTCTATGAAAATCACCCAATGAGAGCAGGCATGCAAATACCCACACAGCTGAATGGTAATCACTCAATCCTGTACTAGTCTGATTGAAGACTGCAGGCTGATTGCAGATGGAAAGGACTCTCATTACAAATGCATGCAATATTATGCAGCAACATGCATGTAGGGAATTCAGAGCTGTCTGTCTGCAGTTCAACTGCAACAAACCATAGGTGGATTCACAACACCATCCTGAGCTACTCTGACCTTCAGAGTAATTGCAGATGGCAATGACACTTATTACAAATGCAATCAATACCAAACAACCAAATACATGCAGAGAAATCGGAACTGCCTAGTTGCAGTTCCACTGCAACCAACAGGACATGCTACAGGAGACATCTTGATACACAGTTACTTTCAAGATTTGAACAATTGTGTTATCTGTATCTACCCAAGCTGTAATAAAGGGTTTTTAAGGAGCAGTGCCTTCCCTCTTTTTTTGGATTGAAATTGGTCACTGAAGAGCACGCTTGCTGTGACCCTAGTAGCTCCTGCTGTCTCCTCCCAGCTGCATTTGTTGCCGGTTTTTTGCCTCTCTCTGACAATTGTAAAAGTAATGAGCATGGCTTCAGCCCTTGAACATGCATAGATACAATTGAACTTGAAATGTGTTGCATTTGTTACGGTATATTGGGCTCAGCCCCAAAACATGTATCAGCACAGTATCCTGATGGAGCAATAGTCTGCCAGGGTACAAGTCCCCTCATGCAGCCCTCCAACAAATACTGTGTATACCAATTATCTCATTGCTAGAGGATGTGAAGCTGGTGTGGAGTGATAGTTCAGTCCGCCAGAGGTATATATCCTTATCCAGTTTACCAGACCTGGAAAGAACACGCTGGGCTCACCAGGGTTCAAAAGGCAGTAAGTATAGCCAAAAGGTCACAGGTCAATGGTATGTCACCTCCACGTGTCAAGATGAAAACCTCCAAAAAGCAAGTTCAGCCTTTAGCTTTGACTTCAGCAGAATACAGTAGTTGCAAATAAGGCATATATCAAGCTCAGGGCTGGTTGGCAGACTAAAGCAAAGTTCAACCAACATCATCATCTTGTCCTAGCCCTGATGATGCCGGTCTCTTTCCGGTGAAGCTGGTTGACATCGAGGGGGTCAGGACTACTGCATTGCTACTGTTATCACAGCCCACTCCACCAACAGCAAGATCAGATGAGTATCATGGACCTGAGACTATGCAACATTTTTGCAATGAATTTAAATTGAACTTTGCTTTGCTTTAGTCTGCTAACCAGCTCTCAGCTTGATACAGTGCTGCCCATAATTATTCATACCCCTGGCAAATTTTGACTTAAAGGACTACTGTAGGGGGGTAGGGGGAAAAAAAGAGTTAAACTTACATGGAGCTTCTAGTGGTCCCCCGCAGACATCCTGTGCCCATGCAGCCACTCACCGATGCTCCAATCCCGCCTCCGGTTCACTTCTGGAATTTCCGACTTAAACGTCGGAAAACCACTGTGCCTGCGCAGCCGTGCCCTCTCTCCCGCTGATGTCACCAGGAGTGTATTGCGCAGGCCCAGTACGGTCTGCGCCTGCGCAGTACGCTCCTGGTGACGTCAGTTGGAGCGAGGACACAGCAACGCAGGCGCAGTGGTTTTCAGACTTTAACCACTTGACCTCTGAGGGGTTTTACCCCTTGAGCACCAGAGCAATTTTCACCTTTCAGCGCTCCTTCCATTCATTCGTCTATAACTTTATTATTACTTATCGCAATGAAATGAACTATATCTTGTTTTTTTCACTACCAATTAGGCTTTCTTTAGGTGGGACATTATGCCAAGAATTATTTTATTCTAAATGTGTTTTAATGGGAAAATAGGAAAAAATGTGGGAAAGAAATCATTATTTTTCAGTTTTCGGCCATTATAGTTTTAAAATAATGCATGCTACTGTAATTAAAACCCATGACATTTATTTGCCCATTTGTCCCAGTTATAAAACCGTTTAAATTATGTCCCTATCACAATGTTTGGCGCCAATATTTTATTTGGAAATAAAGGTGCATGTTTTTCAGTTTTGTGTCCATCCCTAATTACAAGCCCATAGTTTATAAAGTAACAGTGTCAGGGGCGTATTTGGGTGACATAGCGCCTATGGCAAACACTGAATTTGCGCCCCCATCAGATCACCTTGTCCCATAATAACAGTTTGTTTTCTTGCAATGATACAAGTCTCCCCAGTATAGGTTGCTAGAGTTAACCCCCAAGTAAAAGTAACTAGAGGTAGCACCCTAGTGTGGGTAGCCAGAAGTAGTTCACACAGTATAAGTAGACCCATGTATACATTGCCCTCCCAGTATATGTAGTTATATATGTTTCCCCAGTATAAGTAGCCTACTTTAGCATAAGTGGTAAGAGGTATCCCCCAGTATTAGTATCTCAGTATAGGTAATGAGAGGTTCCCCTCAGTATAAACAGCCCCCCCAGTAAAGATTTGGCAGGTGTCCCCCAGTATAAATAGCACCCCGCCCCCCCCAGTATAGGTAGTGAGAGATGTCCTTCAGTATAAGAGCAGGTACAAATGCCTGAGAGGCATCCTTCAGTATGGTGGTGGAGCATGAGGGTGGAGGGGGCAGTTATGGCGCCCATGGTGCTGTGGCGCCCATGGCACAAGCCATGCCTGCACCCCTCTAGATACGCCTCTGAACAGTGTTACCCTCTTGACATAAATATTTAAAAAGTTCAGTCCCTAAGGTAACTATTTATGTTTTTTTTTTTTTTGTATTTTTTTTTTTTTAAATTACAAAAAAAAATAATAATTGGGGAGTGTGGGAGGTAATGAGTTAATTTATTGTGTAAAAGTAATGTATTTAGGGTGTAGTTTTACTATTTGGCCTCAAGATGGCCACAGTGAATTTTTTGTTCATACAACCTGCAAGCGTCCGGAAGGACGCATACAGGAAGCAGAATAAGGCTGGGGAAATTACAATGATAGCGCTGTTTCTCATAGAAGCAGCCGATCATTGCTGGGGGCTTAGATCAACGAACGGGAATGGATTTTCCCGTTCATTGATCTCCGGGCCAGCGGGCGGCAGCATGCACGAGCGGCGGGAGCGCGCGCACGAGCGAGCGGAAGCGCGGACAGCGGTAGCGCGGGAGGTACGGATATCTCCGTCCCGGGGGGTGAAAGGATGGAAAAAGGGATGGAGATATCCGTACCAGTGGGGGTAAAGTGGTTAAAGTCGGAAATTCCGGAAGTGAACCGGAGGCGAGGACCGGAGCATCGGTGAGTGGCTGCGCGGGCACAAGACGTCTGCAGGGGACCATTAGAAGCCCTGGGTAAGTTCAACTCTTTTTTTCCCCCTACCCCCCTACAGTAGTCCTTACTTTTATTCAACCAGCAAGTAATTTTTGACAGGAAATGACGTAGGTGTCTCCCAAAAGATAATAAGACGATGTACACGATGAATTATTGTGGGGAAAAAAAAGCCATTTCTTAGCTTTTATTTACATTTGAGCAAAAAGTGTCCAGTCCAAAATTACTCATACCCTTCTCAATAATCAATAGAAAAGCCTTTATTAGCTATTACAGCAATCAAACGCTTCCTATAATTGCAGACCAGCTTTTTGCATGTCTCCAGGGGTATTTTTGCCCATTCATCTAGACCAGGGGTCTGCAACCACCGGTCCGTGGCCCACTGCCGGTCCGTAGGACGTTTGCAGTTGGGCCACGGGACTGTCCTCTTGCCCCTCCGCCCGTCCCCCCCGCAGCCGCCGCTGCTGTTACCTCTGGCGGCCGCTTTCTCTCTTATATTCCTCTCTACTGCCCGGCCCTGTGTAAGTGATTCACAGCAGTGCGCCCTGCGGCTGCTGTGATGATAAGGCAGGAAGCTGGAGAGAGAGAGCGGTTCCCATAGTAACGGCGATACACATTGCCGCTACAAGAAGCTGCATTCTCTCGTCTCCTGCTTCCTTCCTCATCATCACAGCAGCCGCGGGGCGCACTGCTGTGAATCACTTACACGGGGCCGGGCAGGAGAGAGGAATATAAGAGAGAAAGCAGCCGCCGGCTAAGGTATCGGCAGCGGCGGCCGTGGAGGGGGGGGGGGGGGGGGAGCTATACTGGGCACTATACTAGCTACACTGGGGCACTACCTAACCTTTTCACACCCCCACCCCCCCGTAACCCACTGCGCATGACACTGTCCACTAGGACACGCCGACCGTGCTACACCCCCTTCCCCCCCCCCCCCCCCCCCCGGGCCCCGGAAAAAAATTTGGTCAGAAAGTGGTCCCCGGGCCGGAAAAGGTTGGGGACCCCTGACCTAGACTAAACAATGTCTCCAGGGATATCTTTTGCCCATTCATCTATAGCAATGAGCTCCAAATTTTTCAGGTTGGAGGGTCTTCTTGCCATCACTCTGATCTTTAGCTCCCTCCACAGATTCTCAATTGGATTTAAGTCAGGACTCTGACTGGGCCACTCAAAAACGTTAATGTTGCTGTTTGCTAACCATTTCTTCACCACTTTTGCTGCTTGTTATGGGTCATATTCATGCTGAAATGTCCATTGGTGGCAAAGGCCAAGTTTTTCTGCAGACTACCTGATGTTGTCGTTGAGAAAGCTCATGTATTACTCTTTTTTCATGGTGCTGTTTACTGTGATTAGGTTCCCTGGTCCATTGGCTGAAAAAACAACTCCAAAGCATTAGGTTCCTACCACCATGTTTGACAGTGTGGAAGCTGTTCTTTGGGTTGAAGGCTTCTCCTTTTTTACGCCAAATGAAGGAAACATTATTGTGACCAAACAATTCAATTTTTGTTTCACAGAAGACCAGAAGTCTTCTTCTTTGTCCAGATAAGCATTTGCAAAGGCCAAGCGAGCTTTTGCCTGCATTATCTGGAGAATTGGTGCCCTCCTTGCTCTGCATCAGTGGAACCGAGCAGTTTGCAGTGTCCGCTGGATTGCATGCCTTGAGACATTGCCACCAGAAGAGCCCAGATTCACCAGGATGGCCTTGGTGGTGATCCTTGGATTCTTTATCACCTCTCTCACTATCCTCCTGGCCAGCACAGGTGTCACTTTTGGCTTCCGACCACGTCCTCTGAGATTTTCCACAGTGTTAAACATCTTGTATTTTTTAAATAATACTTCGCACTGTAGCCACTGGAACAGGAAAACATTTAGAAATGACCTTGTAGCCCATTCCTGACTTGTGAGCAGCCACAATGTGCAGCCGCAGGTCCTCACTGAGCTCCTTTGTCTTAGCCATGACTATCCACAAACCAACTGCAGAGAGCTGCTGTTTTTCAGTTGTTGAATTGATTAAAACAGCTGTTCCCAATTAATCAGGGTAATTAGGATGCTTTAGAACAGCTTGGACTATTTGGAAAGATATAGAACTCTGGATTTTCCCACAGACTGTGACAGTTTGTGAAGGGTATGAATATTTTTGGACTGGACACTTTTTGCTCAAATTTAAATAAAAACTGAGATATGTTTTTTTTTCCACAATAATGCATTTTGTACATCGTCTTATTATCTTTTGCGAGACACCTATGTCATTTCCCATCAAAAAATCACTTGCTGGTTGAATAAAAGTAACTTTAAGTGAAAATTTGCCAGGGGTATGAATAATTATGGGCAGCACTGTACAGTATATGCCTCATTTGCAACTATTCCGCTGAAATCAATGCTAGATGCTGAACTTGCTGTTTGGAGGTTTTCATCTTGACACATGGAGGTGATATATCTAGTGGGCGACACAAATTAAGCCTATGCATAATTACGCATTGTAATTCACAAATACGCACTGTAATCATTATGCAAAATTTGCAGATTATGCATAAAAAAATTTGCATGTAATTACGCCTGATAGCATAATTTACACGTTATTTCGTTCGCGAGCGTTTTTACGCATACAAACTGATTTTTTGCATTGAATATTTAAATAGCATGTGCAGTATAATTGGCTGTGAACGTGAATGGTTTGCCGCATTTTTCGCATTGAATATTCAACCAATAGCCGCGCATGCGCAGAACACCGGCAAATAGACGCAAACATTTGTATGAAGTGAACACAAATTACGTGTAATTGCGTAATTGCAGGCGTAATTATGATTCACAAAAGCAGTATGCGGTACGTAATGTAAATGAAAATTACGCAAAATTTTGCTTAATTATATTTGACTCGTTACGAGCACCACTAGATATACCATTGACGTGGGACCTTTTGGTTATACTTACTGCCTTTTGAATCCTGATGAGTCCAGCGTGTTATTTCTAGGTCTGGTAAACCGGATAAGGATATATATCCCTGGCGGACTGAACTATCACTCCACACTAGCTTTACATCCTCATAGCAAAGAGATATTTGTTATACACAGTATTTGTTGGAGGACTGCAACTGGCAGACTATTGCTTCATCAACCAATATATCTGATTCTGACATTGCCTATTTGATGAGATACTGTACTTATACATGTTTTGGGGCTGAAGCCCATTTTGGCAAATGGAATACATTTGAAATTTGATTATATCTATACATGTTTCGGGGCAGGAGCCCAATTTGACAAATGGAACACTTTAGAAGGTCGAGGAGCTGTAGACCTGTTCATTACTTTTACAGTCTAATGGATTCACAATTGCTGAAATCGTTAAAAGTAACTGTGTTTAAGGAGTACGAGAGGAATCGCTGCCATTAGACTTGAGCGCAGGATACAGCCGGTATGGCCAGTGGCGTAGCTAAGGAGCTGTGGGCCCCGATGCAAGTTTTACATTGGGGACCCCCAATCATTCTGTACATAACAATTGATACGGCACACCAAAACCTGCCAATGGCAACTACAGTGTCAGAGGTGCAAGAAGGGGATGGGGAGCAGTTTGTTAATGATTACCACTATTCAAAGTATCTGTAGAAGTGATTATTATGAGCGTAGGACCAATAGAGAGCTAATACTGTAGTTGGGGGAGGGCCCCTCTGGCCCAAGGGCCCCGATGTGGTCGCAACCTCTGCACCTCCTATTGCTACGCCCCTGGGTATGGCTTATCTTGCTCCTGCACAAATTCCTGGTGTTTAATTACTATTCCCCCTCCAGGCTGCCATGTATGGTGGGGAATGAAATAATTCAGCTTCCAGCGATTGCTGGAGGCCGAATTATAGTGTTTTATAAGTAACTGTAGCTCCGTCTTCTGACGGTGCTGAAGTTATTCACTGTGCGCCGCTATAGCTGTAATTCCTATTACGACCTATGGTGGCGCCGGCTGCGTCCAAATCTCCTGCACTGGAATGAAAGTGTTCAGTATCTACAGGGCCGGCCTTTGACCTGAGCGATCGTTGCGATTGCTCAGGGCGCCGGCTTCCAGGGGGCGCTCATGCCGCCTGGCCGCATGCATTTTAATATGGAAGCTGCGGACCCCGGCTGGGTCCGTCTCGCTCCGCCCCCTGGTGCCGCTGCTGGGGATGATGGGGGGCAAACATGCTCGTGCGGCCGCTGTGATGGAGGGGGGAGCCGCAGCCGCGGGGAGGGCAGCCCAACCGCTCCCTCCCTTCCTCTCCGGGCCACCCTCCATGCTCCCCCCTCCGATGCAGACTGCAGCAGAGAGAACAACTCACCTCCCTGGTTCCGATAACCTATCCTGGGGGGCAGCTACCTATCTAACCTATACTGGGGGCAGCTACCTATCTAATCTATACTGGGGGCAGTTACCTATCTAATCTATACTGGGGCAGCTACCTATCTAACCTATATTGCAGGTACCTACCTATCTAACCTGTACTGGGGGCACCTACCTATCTAACCTATAGCTGGGACAAATGCCTATCTAACCTATACTGGGGCAAGTATACTGGCTACCTATACTGGGGTCACCTACCTTGCTAACCTATACTGGGGGGATCTATAGCTGGCTACCTTTACTGGGTCACCTATGCCTGGCTACCTATACTGGGGGGACTAGCTATATGTCAGGAATCAGGATGGACGGAGGCGTGCTGAGCCTCAGGCTGCTGCAGAGAAGCGCGCAGCACGTGTGCCACTCAGCCCTGTGACAATGTCCTGAGTGACGACGAGTCCTTCTCCTCTCCTGCTCCCAGAATCCTGGCACCTACACTGGCACTAAGTCTGCAGACTGCTCTGCAGACAGTAAGAAGAGAATACTGACCAGCAAAAATTAATGCTCCCCAACCCCCTACTCTAAAGGGGGAATATGCTTATGCTGCTAGATACACTAATGGGGGTGGGGGGTGGGAATCTGCTGCCTAAATACACTAAAAGGGGATCTGCGACTGCAAGACTAGTAGCCTAAGCCTGTATACACTAAGGGGGGGGGGATCTGGCAGATCCCCCCCTTAGTGTATATAGGCTACTAGTCTTGTATATGTCGGATTTTCCCGAACGACGGGTCGTTTGAACTTCCCGCCGTTCAGTCGTCCGCACACCAAATCGGGCGTGTGTACAGTCCGTCATTCGGGTGATAAGACTGGTCTTGAGCGATCCGCCGTGCGGATGTTCGGGACGTTCAAACGACCCGTCGTTCGGGAAAATCCGACGTGTGTATGGGCCTTTAGGCTACTAGTCTTGCAGTCGCAGATCCCCTTTTAGTGTATTTAGGCAGCAGATCCCCCCGCCCCCCCATTAGTGTATGTGTGTGGTGCGCTCACACGCGAAGAGGATGAATGTGGGGGGGGGGGCACCAAAATCTGGTTACGCTCAGGGCGCTGTGAAACCTAAGGCTGGCCCTGGGTGTTTAAGGCCTGCAGGAAACATGCTAATGTTTTTGGCGAATTCTGTACTATAGTAGTAATTGTTTAGGACTGGCCACCAGTCCTTATTTTTTTGCAACAGATTTTTCTTGACATGTCTACTGTGGACACTTGTAGTTGCCCTGCTGACTCCTCTCTTTTACATTTTTTACATTTATGTGATAGATAAAGCTTGTTATGTTTTAGATTTTTTGGATCTGTTTACATATTTGGTATACTACTAAATTCTAAACTGATATATTTATTTCCCTTTCTAATTGTATCTCTAAAGTTTTCCTGGACCTCAAGCCCAAAAGGGGAAATATCCATATATTACCATAGACTATCTGACCATTGTCATAAACCATTAAAGCAAACCTGGATAGATTTGTATTTGAATGCAAACCCAAACTGAAATATTAATAAACTGTTCCAATGTACATACCATAGAAGCAGACATCATCTACATTCAGTGTAAATTATTGTCACCCACTTCCCTTATCACTCACCCCATGGGACTGTGAGGATCTCCTCCAGGCTGCTGTGGTCCACATGGCAGGAATAAGTGTCGCCCTCCCTTCTTGGCACTTCCACGCTGACTCTGTACTGATAGGTGCCGTCAGGATGGGGGAGGATGGGACTGGCTTCATCTGAAATTAAATGGTCCTCTCCATTCCTCACCCACTTCACATCCACAGCTCGGGGGTGAAACCCGTACGCCAGACACTGAAGTCTTGTCACCCAGTCTGGGTGCTGACGGCCCCACACCTTCACCTCCGGACGCACTGACAGGAGAGAGAACACAGTGAGGGTCTGCTGGGGTACCAGAAGGGGGCGCTTTGTGTGCTCTGCACTGACAGGAGAGAGAACACAGTGAGGATATGCTGGGGGAATAGAAGGGGGCGCTGTGTGTGCTCTGCACTGACAGGAGAGAGAACACAGTGAGGGTCTGCTGGGAGCACAGAAGGGGGCGCTGTGTGTGCTCTGCACTGACAGGAGAGAGAACACAGTGAGGAGCTGCTGGGGGCACAGAAGGGGGCGCTGTGTGTGTTCTGCACTGACAGGAGAGAGAAAACACAGTGAGGGGCTGCTGGGGGAACAGAAGGGGGTGCTGTGTGAGGGGGGTAGGCCAGAGTGAAAAGGTGAGTGCCTTCTTGAAGATGTTGAAGGAGGGGGAAACCTTAATGGGGAGGTAGGAGTTCCATAGTGTTGGAGCAGCACTTGAGAAGTCCTGGAGGCGTGCATGGGATTGGGTGATGTGGGTAAATGTAGGTTGGACAGGTTTTGTGGGCAGATTTGTAGGCCAGACACAGTATCTTGAATTTGATCCTGGACTGAATAGGAAACCAGTGGAGGGATTCACAGAGGGGAGCCGATGTGGTGGAGCGATGGGAGGAGTGGATAATTCTGGCTGCCGCATTCATGACTAACTGCAGCGGGGAAATTTGGGTCATAGGGAGACCAGACAGAAGGGCATTGCAGTAGTCAAGGCGGGAAATTATGAGGGCATGGATGAGGAGTTTGGTGGTGACAGAGGTTGGGAAAGGGCAGATCTTCCAAATGTTATGGAGGTGGAAGTTGTAGGACTTTGTGAGGTTTTGGATGTGGGGAATAAAAGAGAGTGCGGAGTGCAGGGTGACACCCAGACAGCGGGCTTGAGAGGTAGGGCGAATGGTAGTGTGGTTAACAGTGACATTCACATCTGGAAGGGTCAGGGATGGCCAGGGTGTGAAGATCATACATTCCGTTTTGTCCAGATTTGCTTTCAGGAACCTAGAAGACATCCAGGAGGAGATGGCTGATAGGCAGGAGGAGACCTTGTCCATGGTAGTGGTGGATAGGTCAGGGGTGTGGAGGTAGATCTGGGTGTCATCTGCATACAGATGATAGTTTAAACCCATGGAGGAGATAACCTTTCCCATGGAGGATGTGTATAGGGAGAGCAGTAGGGGGCCAAGGACCGAGCCTTTGGGGACTCCCACCAAGAGGTGGTTGGGGGTGGATGAGGACTCATTGAAGGAGGTCATGAAGGAGCGGTTGGAGAGGTAGATGAGAGCCAGGCCAGGGCGAAGTCATGAATGCCCAAGGACTGGAGGGACTGGAGGAGTAGGGGATGGCCCCAGTGTTGCCAACCGTCCGTAAATTTACGGATTGTCAGTAAATACATTGTAAAATTTCCCTGCCCGTGAAATCCGTAGCTGCCTCTGTGGTGTTCGTAAAAATAAACAGGCGGGGGATGGGGCTTCCAGCCGGGGAGTCCTTGCCGCACAGCAGAGACAGAGCTGACAGAGATTAGTCAGTCTCCTCTCTCTGTACAGGCAGCCATTTGCAGCCCAGATTCCAGCCTTTGTCCCTCCCAGCCTCCTCTATAGTTTCTGACTGCCAGTCAGGCTCCGCCTCCAGCCCTCTCTAACCAGTGACCAGTAGCAAAAGGGACATGATGCAAGTTGGAACTCAGGAGTTTGCAGTGTAGCCAGCAGCATAAGTGACAGCCAGAGCAGCGTCCCAGCACAGAAAGGTTTGTGCTGAGTTTTTACACTCCTCCTCTCCCTTGCCTTGTAAACAATGTGCTGAAAGCATGATATGCCCAGGTCTCTCTCCCCGGAAACAGGCAGGAGCGGTCTCTCTCATCCTGAATTTCTTTTATTGCATTCGCTGTCCTAGCCCTCTGGTCTGCAGGAAGACTGTGCTAAACACACACAGGAATCATGGGGGAAGGAAGCCTTTTTACTGCACAAATGCTCCATCTCACCAGCCATGACCTGGGGTCATTTAGTTAGAAAGTCAGCTCCCCTCATACAGCTTGCTTTCCTCTCCTTAAAGAGAAACTCCAACCTAGAATTGAACTTTATCCCAATCAGTAGCTGATACCCCCTTTTACATGAGAAATATAATGATTTTCACAAACAGACCATCAGGGGGCGCTGTGTGACTGATTTTGTGCTGAAACCCCTCCCACAAGAAGCTCTGAGTACCGCGGTACTCTGGGCAAACTGCCACAATGTAACAATGTTCACAGACAGGGAATAGCTGCTTACAGCTGTCTCTAACAGCCAAAACAGCTAGGAGCAGCTACATAACCTGCCCACAGTAAAAATGTCACCATGTAATAAATGTCAGAATGTAAATCAGGGAGAGGAAAGATTTTACAATGAGCAAACACTGACTAAATCATTTATACATAATTATGGTAAAAAATGAAGCACTTTTTTTACTACATTATTTTCACTGGAGTTCCTCTTTAAAGGATATCAAAGGTTGAAACTTAAACAGTTTGGAGAAATGGGGGAAGGGGGTAAGCAGGCATATATTATTACCTGTCCTAATGCCTACTGCTCCCCTGTTCTCCTCTCAGCCCTCAGTAACTCACCTAAAAGCCCCCCGGGATCCTCTTCTGGTTGGCTGTGTCAAATTTGACTGCGTAGGCGATGGCTGGGCTGCGCACGTCCTAAAGCGCACTGCGCATTTGTATGGCGTAGTGACGTCAAACGCATGCACAGTGCACTTGCATGCATGCTGTATTTCGCACACAGCCCGGTCAGCGCCTGCACAGTCAGTTTGACCGAGCCGACCAGAAGGTGAGTTATGGGGTGCTGAGAGGAGAACCAGGGAGCAGTAGGCTTCAGGACAGGTAAGAGTATATGCCTGCTCCCCCCGTTTCCCCAAACGTCTTGGACCCATGGTATCCTTTAATTTCTATTAACCCTAAAAGGCACATACCCACGATGTTACTTTTGCAGTGATTTTTCTTGTGACCGGCGATTTCTCATTGATGCCCGTTGTGTGTTCCTGTGGTAGAAAGATGGATCTAGGAACGTTAGTTTGTTGTATCGTGTTGCTGTGGGTTCCCCTGATCCATCTTTCGGCGAGCATATATCTTTAAAGGGATTCTTAAGTACAAAATATATATATATATATATATATATATATATATATATATATGTATTGCGCAGAATGCGTGTGCCTCTGGGCCGTGCATGTGCAGTAGCTGCCGACTGGCGACGACAGGCCAGCTTTGCAGAGGTCGCCACCGCTGGCCGGAGGGTACTAGGAGGACATCATGGGCACAGTAGGAGTCCAGAGGGCTGGAAAAAGCCCCAGGTAAGTTAAAATCAAGTTTCCTTTCACTGGTGTCTGCTGAGCCATTCTGTCAGTTCCCACTGTCAGCTCCAGTAGTCGGGTACTACAGCACATGCGTGGCCCTGGCCATGCGTCTCCTTGGTCACATTCCTGTGTCGAGGAGCGTACTGCACCTGCAAGTTAGTTAAAGCTTGTAACTACAAAGGCGCAGAGTGCTCCTGAGTCCTGGCTACGAGAAGGCAACCAAGGAGGTGCAAGGCCTGGTAAGTAAAATCCACTTTTTTAGGCCAATTCAGTGGTACTTTAAATATTGCAGATAGTGTACAGAAACGTAATCTGCAAGTACCACTGAATTGGCAGCAAAAAAACTGTATTTTTAACTTACTTGGGGCTTCTTCCAGTGTCCTGTAGTCTGTCAGGTCCCTCATTGTCCCCTGGGCTGCTCACTTGTCGCCTCCTCTGAAAGTGCTGCGACTAGAGCTCTGGTTGCAGCTACAGCACATGCCCAATCTTGGCATCTATGGGCCTCCTTGATTGTCACTGATCACCAGGAGCGTTCTGCATGTGCACACGGTACAGTACAATTCTATTGGGAACCACACGAGCGCACAATGCTCCTTGCGAGTGTTTCTTGTAGGCATTATTTTCTGTAGGAGAGGGCTACATCCAACTTTTTGCTGGGCAGGCCCACTTACGTCACATATGTTCAGATACATATGGCTCCACCCATGACCACGCCCACATTCTGTTGCATTGCCACGCCCATTTTTCGGCGCTGTTTGTGTCAGTAAAAAATTTCCTTTGTCAGTAAATTTTTATATCTTTGTCAGTAAAAAATAATTTAAAAGGTTGGCAACACTGGATGGCCCACTGTGTCAAAAGCTGCTGAAAGTCAAGGAGTAGGAGAATGGAGGATTTGCTTTCAGCTTTAGGTCACTGACCACTTTGGTGAGAGCAGTTTCGGTTGAGTGAGCAGGCTTAAATTCAGATTGCAGTGGGTCTAGCAGGGAGTTGGCATTGAGGTGCTGGGTGAAGCATTTGTGAACCAGATGCTCAAGGAGTTTAGAGGTAAAGGGGAGGAGGGAGATAGGGCCATAGTTGGAGAGTAGTGAAGGGTCAAGGGAGGGTTTCTTGAGCTTGAAGTCTGAGGGGAAGGTGCCTGTGGATAGGGAGAGGTTAAACAGGGTAGTGAGGACTGGGGCCAAATCCAGGAAGTGAGAACGGAGTAAGTTAGAAGGGACAGGGTCAAGGAGGGAGGTAGTGTTATGGGAAGGCTGCAGTAGGTGGTTGATTTACTCAATGGTAGTAGGAGTGAACGAGGTGAGGATAGGATAGGGTGGAGGAGGAGCTGGGTGGGAGGTGAGGATTCAAGGCTGGATATTTCCTGAGGAATGTAGACAATACTGTTGGTGAAGTGGGTGGCTAAATCCATGGCAGAGAGGGAGGAAACGGAGGGTGAGGGAGGTGGGTTTAAGTAGGGAGTTGAAAGTGGCAATTAGACGCCGGGGGTTGGAAGCTTGTGCTCCGATGAGCTTGGTAATCTAAAGGTGGCCATACACTTATAGATTTGCAGCAGATTCGACCATCAGATAGATTTCTGGCAGATGCCTGTCAAGTCCAATCTGACAGGAATCTATCTGATGTGTGTCACACACTAGTAACAGATTTCCAATAGATTTCAGAATGGAAATCAACCTAAATGCATTATTGGACCATTAGATCCAATGCAACTCTATGGGCCATCGATCTGCTGCCAGCAGCAGATCGACCTAGATTTTCAAAATCGGCCGCAAATCAATTGAATGGGGAATTTGATAGAATCTATTTCTGATTGATCAATTCTGTAGAATTGATTGATCGATGGCTGAAATCGAACAGTGTATGGGCCCCTTAAGGTTTTCATTAAGTCCAAAATCTGACCTCCTCTGGAGAGAAGAGGATAACTCGGACACACCTATACAAACAGACAATGGAGAGGATAAAAATTGTGAGATAAAATATGCCAGTTTTCTGTTTAGTGTAGATTACACAGTGTGTCCATCTTTGACCATCAGTGAGGCTGAGAATTCATCAGTATTCACACATGATAATGTAATCCAAAATTGCTGGTAGCTCACACAGAACTTCACTTACTAAGAAGAATGAGTTAAAGGTAAATATCTAACTATCATGAACAAATTAAATTAGCAAAAGAAGTTAACAGGGCTTTTGAAGTGAGCACTGCTTCATTCCACTTCACTGTGTACTGAATAATTCCTTAGTCTATAGAAAATGAGTGACCAACATGCTGCTGGCATGAAGTTATGAAGTTCAACACATTTTAATGCCAGGCAGGGATGCCCCTTTTAAAAACCCGAATTGATTCTGATCCGGATAGCTAGAAATCCGGATTGTATACCCGGATCCGAACGTTCTGGTATCCGAATAGAATAGAATACCCAAACGCATTATCCGGGTAAATCCGAATTAATCCGGGTATCTTGAATAGAAAACCGGAAGTGGCCTTTAAATTGCTTCCAAAACATTTTTTAAAGTAAATGATGCATGAAGCATCATGGTTTTTTTTTTAAGAGAAACACTAATTGATTATGTGGGGAGTAAAAATAAAAAAATAAAAAAATGGCTGTAAATTAACATTAGGACTAGGGTCAGACAGCGGTCGTGCAGCCCACATTGTGTCCAAAGTCCAACCGCACAACTGGGACATTATAATTTTCAGCCCAGACACCTCCAAAAAAATTACACAGCAATTGTGTTTTGAATTAAATATAGGTTAGGTGGTAGCAGGCACTGGCACTGGCTTGAGGGGTCACAACCTCTGCTCAGCTTCAGATTGCACACATTGCATGTGGCAAACTTGCTTTCCACTGAGGGCAGAGTGAAAAACTGCCAGATTGGTGATAAGAACTTTCCCCTGCGCCTGAATGGTATGCTACTGCTTTTCTCCCTGTGGTGGTTGGGGGTTGAGTGGTGCTGCTGGTGGTAGTAGTGGTAGAAGATGAAGCAGCAGGTTGTGGGTCCTGCATTCCATGCCCACTGTTGCTCCTGCCACTGTCTGCAATGCTGATCCTCCGTGCCAAACCCACCGACGCATCCTCCTCCTCAGAGTCAGAGCTGACATCCCCCTCCTATGGATGGTAGTCACAGTCCTTTATCTCGTCATCAACATCATACTCCCCCTCCTCAAACAACTGTTGCTGGGATGATGATGACCCCCCAAACTCCTCTTCTGCTGCCACATGCAAGGACCCCCCCAACAACCACCGTCTGCATCTGTGACTCCTCCACATAGCCCAATGCGCCCAGAATATCCTCCTCAAACTCTCTGCTGGTAACAGCCCTGCTGATTGTGATCGTGGTGCCTGGAGTGAAAAGCGTGCTCACTGAGGGTAGGCTGCCCGCTGGGGTCGACGTGATGACTGATTCCCCAGGAACTGCTAGGCGGCTGTTGCTGCTCCTGCGAACAGGAGTGCTGGTGGGGGTGGAAGTCTCTGTTGTAGAGCTGGTGGTGGCCTGCTCATCCAACATCAGCTGGAAAATGGCCGCTACACGCTGTTGCGCCTCTGCAGCGTGACTCCCCTTAACAGCTGGGCGGCCAGTGGCTAGCGGCGGAATGGAGACTGATGCGGTAGAACTGCTGAGGGTGGCCGCAATGTTGCTCCCTCTCCTCTTGTTTGCCTTGTTGCCCCTCCCCCGGCTGCCAGTGCCAGCAGACATAGTACAACTTATATGTGATGATGTCACCAGATGTGAGGTACTTGTACTTTATTACAATCGGGCTTGGACTTTCAATAATATCAGCATGGAGTGACAGACAGCAGAGTAGAAGACACACTGACACTGCTCACCACATCACAGCAGCACTGCAGTAATCTGTAGTATCTGTAGTACACAGTAATCCTACCTATACTGTAGCTAAGGCTAATAGCAGGCCAGCAGCTGGCCTGTGCACAGCACACACAGACACAGGACCTAACTAGCTGCAGGCAGCACAGAGTGTGACTGACTGACACTGACTGAAGTAAAACAATGACACAAGCTAGCTAACTATAAAACAATATAACAATAGTGTAGTGATGGTGTTTACACTTAAAAACACTGGGTTTAACAGTGTGATAATGCACTTATTTAGCCAAACAGCACTGGAGAATGTCTCTCAGTGAGCAGTCACAAGCAAGGATGAGATTCATCATGGCACCCCTCCTTATATACAGGAGGAGCTGGCCAGGGTTCCCTTCTGTGATTGGTTACTAGGGCTTAGGCTGGGAGCCATCTGATTGGCTCAATGACATCATGGACGTCATCTCCATGGTTACAGTATCCAGATTCGGATACCCAAACTAAGTATCCGATCGGATACCAGATTTCAGATAGATATCCGAGTTAACTCGGATAGTGCTATTCGGATTTACACAGATATCCGGAATCCGAGTCCGGGGTTGGATAGTGGAAAAAGTTCGGATTATCTGGGTAGTTTGGGTATCCGGAATCTGGATGAGCATCCCTGATGCCAGGTACACATGTTACGTTTTTTCGTTCAATTGATAACATCATGTCCGATATTACTTTCGATCATGTTACCGCTCAATTTCCCATAGAAGTGAATGGAAATTGATAAGAAAAGATAAGAGAATCAAGCGGGAAATCGAGTGGAAAAACAAATCGAAAATCGATCGAACGACAGAATCAAATGAAAAAATGTAACGTGTGTACCCAGCAGAACATGCCCTGTGGCTGATGTTTATTCAACTTTTAGCCCTGATCCTGTTCTCCCTTTATGCAAACAGCTGTACCTCAGCTGCCAACTCTGGGAAAGTCTTCAGTTTCGCTTACAATACCATCATCATTGGCCTAATTAGCGAAAACAGCAAGCAGGCATACTGGAGCGAGATGGAGCAGATCTGCAATTGTTGCAAAGAATCAAACTTGTCCTAATTGCAGTAGAAACTGTTGAATTGATTCAGAAGGCGCCCACCCACACTCAGCCCACAATCCGGTCTCCATGGAAGGTATCGATGTCACCAGGGTATGAAACATACAGTCCGTCGGCACTACCATCACCAAGGATCTGAGATGGAGTGAGAACATCAAAGCCCAAAAGAAACCCCAGCAAAGACTGTTCTTTCTCGGGCAACTTGAGAAGTTCAGAATGCTGCGTGAACTGATGACCAGCTTTTATACTGCCACCATCAAATCAATCCTCTGCTCCTCCGTTATCATCTGGTCCGCAGGCTCAACTGCAAGCAACAGGCACAGACTTCAAAGAGTCATCAACGCTACAGAGAAAACCATTGGTTCAACCATGCCACAACTGGACCTCTTCCACACCTCTAGAGCACTCTCTAGAGGGCCATTAAAATATCAAACGACCCCTCCCATCCTGGCAACTGCTACCTCGACCTCCTCCCATCAGGTCCCCACTTTAGAGCCATTCCCACCAGAACCTCCAGGCACAGCAACACCTTCTTCCTCCAAGCACTTCTTCTCCTGAACGATAACCCCTGTCCAGCAAAATCCCTTAGCCTCCCTCAATAAACACTTGCCTAATTGCCTTTATGTTTTGCCTTAATGTTCGTGATCATTGCTAATTGCACTACCTATTATTTTGCACTGTACCTTACTATTTGCACCATTGCTGTGTGTACCATTAATAATTCCATGTGCATTATTTGTTGTACATGGCGAGGATTAACTGTTAAATAGTCGCCAAAAAATATGTATTGTGCACAAATACTTTTTTAATGGTTATTTTTAAAGATTAATGGTCTCCGACTTTAGCAATTAATAGCTCGCGCTAGAAACACCAAATTTGGGTATGATAAGGAGGATAGTGGGAACAAGAGGAAAAAAAAGACCTTGTAGTTTTTGAGAAAATCGATGTTAAAGTTAGAAGAAAAAAAGACTATATTTAAATGCAGTAAAATAACAGATAAGAGGCTTGATTCACAAAGCCGTGCTAACTGTTAGCCCGGGCGTGCTAAACAGTTAGCATGTGAAGTGCAGTGCACTGACTTTTGCGCGCAATAACGTCTGGGAGATATAAAAAAGAAGGGATGCCCCCCCCCACCAGCCTCTTTAATCCCTTGTACCTATACCAGCCGGCATAGTCCATGGTGTGGTGGGGCTCTAGAGGAGAGGGGCGGGCAAACTTCCCCCTCTCCCCCAGAGACCTTATCCAATCCATGGACAATCCATGGAGTACAGCTAGAGCTCTATCCCTGTGGGGCTTCTGCTATCCTCCCTGCCCACCGCATGCCAGCACCCACAGAACCAGGGTGGCTGTAAAGCAATTTCTGACTGAAAGCGGACTGAGAGCTCCGTCATTCATGCGGAGATGCGGGCGCATCAGCGAGCGCAATCGCCTGCAATCCCCGCCTGCAGCCATTCACGCCAATCGGCGTGGAGTGGTCCTGGGGTTGCCGCCGCATTCAGGCCACTTGGCATGGAGCGGTCGGCAAGGGGTTAACGCTTGTTCTAATTTTCATAAATTGACATATGCTGACATTTACTGACATGTGTTGAGGTATTTACCGAACAAGTCGGTAATTTACCTCACTGCTCTGGAATTTCAGCTTTTCATGCGGTAACAGCTGTTATGAATTGACATTTTCCTAAGTGCTCGGTAAAGTCAGCTGTTTTCTGCATTACCGAATGTGGTAACGCTTTATGAGTCAAGGCCTTTGTGTCATTATCTCATATACTGTGTATGTTTGTACAACTTTTGCACAATATGGTATATGCATTGTGTTTAGTAAATACAGGGCATATAAAGATTGCAGTCACCTCTCTTCTCCAGGTCTTCTTTTCCATTATTAATGTACTTCTTCAGCCATTCAATACAGGTATTCTGTAGATAATTCTTTTTCATCTCCCCCACTCTGACCTCTGGGCTGTTCCATCTCTGTGTGGTGATCTGAGCCTCAAGCATTATTGGGAGCCAGATCCATCTCTCTGTGTCCAGATACAGGAAATCTCTGCCGTCATATCCGTACTGATCATACCCCGCAGTGCTGCCGTCATCTCTCAGCTCACAGCCGTACATCCTCTGGAAAGAATGAAAACCTGCAGCACAGAACAAGTTACACAGGAGCAGAGAGTGTGCTGTCATGTGTGCTATGTACTGAGGAGGAGTGAAAGTAAAAGTATAAAAGTGTGTGTGTGCATACGTGGGTGTACGCCTTGACTGATTTCAACAAAACTTGGTATACAGATTCCTTACCACCTGGCTTGATACGTTCTGGGGGTTTTGCACCCCCCCCCCCTGCACACCTGGGTGGAGCTACAAACAACCAATCAGATTTCACCCTTTCATGTCAATAAAAGCCAGGGAGTCCAGGAAAAGTGGGCGGAGCATTGAACAGCCAATAAAATGTCAGCCATTCATTTTCAATTAAAAAATGTAAACGGCAGCCATTCTTAGACTGTTAATGGCAGGGTTTTCAAGCTTGGCACACTTGGTCACTTGGTAAATGGGATTAATATTCAGGAAAGTGAGTGGCGCCTACAACAGCCAATCAAAATTCAACTATTGATTTTCAAGGGGAATATTTAAACTGCTGCCATTCTTACACTGTTAATGGCAGAGACTTTCAAACTTGCTACAGTCGGTCACTGGGTGACAGGAGTTTAAATTCACTAAAGGGACAGAGCCAAAAACAGCCAATCAGATTTCTTTGCTGGATAAACTGCTTCCATTCACACATTTTTGATGCCAAGTGGGCGGAGCCAAAAGCAAATTTCACTGGGAAAATATAAACTTCATCCATTCTAACACTGTTAATGGCAGGGTTCTCAAACTTTACCCAGTTGGTCACTGGGTGACTGAAATTAAAATTCACCTGTTGATTTTCAAGGGGAATATTTAAATTGCTGCCATTTTTACCCTGTTAATAGCAGATGCGTCAAACCTGCTACAGTTGGTCATTGGGTGACTGGGGTTCAAATTCTGGAAAGTGGCTAGAGCCACAAACAGCCAGTCTTATTTGTTTAATTTCTATGGGAATATACCAGTGCTGCTCAGCAAGATTTCGGATATCCGAGTTACCCAGATAATCCGAACTTTTTCAGGTATCTGACTGCATTCAGATTCTGGATACCTGGGCTCAAATCCGGATAGCTATCTGTGGATAGTTGTCATCAATGCAGATGTCCGCGGATATCCGAATCTTGAGATACTGTAACCATGGAGATGACATTAGAGGGCTCCCAGCCTAAGCCCAAGCAGCCAATCACAGAGGGAAACCTTGGCCAGTCCCTCCTGTATACAAGGAGGGGGCCATGATGAGAAAATCATCCTTGCTTGTGACTGCACACTGAGAGACACTTCAGTGCTGTTTGGCTAAGCAAGTGCATTAACACACTGTTAAACCCAGCGTTTGAGTGTAAACACCTTCACTACACTACTGTTATATTGCGTTATAGTTAGCTAGCCTGTGTAGCTGTCAGTGTCAGTCAGACTTTGAGCTGCAGCATCTGCCAGTTAGGTCCTGTGTCTGTGTGTGTGCTGTGCACAGTCCAGGCCTCCTGCTGCTGGCTGGCCTGCCATTAGCCTATACCCTTAGCTAGTTACAGTATAGGTAGGATTACTGTGTTCCTCCCAAGAGAGGAAAATCCTGAGTGTCTACAGATTGAGTGCTCACAACCTCGAAATAGAGTCTGGGAGACACAGACAGACGTACAAACCCAGGGAGGATAGACTATGCCAACACTGTGAGCAGAAAACCCTTGAGGATGAAAGCCACTTCCTGCTGCACTGCCCCAAATATACTGCAACCAGGGAAACTTACTTTAAGAAATTGTTGGAACTATTCCCAGACTTTCTTACATTAGAAGATGAGAGAAAAACATATATCTTACTGGGAGAAGAGGAATCCACAGTGACAATCGCTGCACGCTATGTCACAGCATGCCACAGACTGAGAGGAGCATAACAGAACTGTAAACCTAAAAAAGTCCCCCTTTTTCCCCTTGCTTTGGCAATACCTGTATGAATCTTGGTCATGCCAATAAAGCTATCTTTGACTTTGATTTGATTTGTGTAGTTACTGCAGTGCTAGTTAGTTGTTAGAGAGTAGTACTGTGTTAGCTACTACAGATTATTGAAGTGCTGCTGTGCTGCTGAGCAGTGTCAGTGTGTTTTTTTCTACTCTGCTGTCTTTCACTCCGTGCTGATTCAAAGTCCAAGCCCGATATTAATAAAGTACAAGTACCCCACATCATCTGTGACATCACATACAGTATCTTGTACTATGCCTGGCACTGGCAGCCGGGGGAGGGTCAGCAAGGCCAAGATGAGAGGGAGCAACATTGTGGCCTCCATCAGCAGTTCTGCTGCATCAGTCTTCATTCTGCCACTGGCCGTCCAGCTGTTAGGGGGAGTCACGCTGCAGAGACGCAGCAGCGTGTAGCGGCCATTTTCAAGCAGGGTCGGTGGCGCAAATTGGAGGAGAAAGACGCCGCGCCTGAGATGCAGCTGATGGTGGATGATGGCAGGCCACCACCAGCCCTACAAAAGACATTCTGGGTGCAATGGGCTTTGTGGAAGAGTCTGAGATGGCGACGGTGGTTGTTGGGGGGGGGAGGAGTCCGTCCATGATGTGTCAGCAGAAGAGGAGTTTGGAGCGGGCTCATCATCCCAGCAGTTGTTCGAGGAGGGGGAGTATGATGCTGATGACGAGATGAAGGACCAGGACTACCATTCACAGCCTGGAGGGGGATCATGTCAGCTCTGACTCTGAAAAGGAGGATGTGTCAGTGGGTCTGTCACGGAGGATCAGCATTGCAGAGATTGGCAGGAGCAGCAATGGGCGGGGAATGCGGGGCCCACAGCCTGCCAATCCCCAGCCGGCACTACTTTGCATGCATAGCCATCCCAGCGCTGCTCCGCTTTGTAAAGGCCGACGTGAAACGTGAGCTTGACCATGCGGTGGGTGAGCGGGTCCATGTGACGATGGACTGATGGAGCAGCCAGTTCGGGACAGGCCTATCTGTCCTTCACCGCACACTAGGTCAGTTTGGTGGAAGGGGGTGAGGAGGGGACATCAGCATCATCAACCCAGTGGGTGGTGCCACCCCGCAGCAGGGTCAGGGGAAGTGCAGCAGGTTCCAGCTCTGATCCGGTTCCATCCTCCGGCAATCCCGCCGCCAAACACCTCGCCTCAGTAGCAGCAGCGCGAAGGTGCTGGAGATGGTCAGCCTGGGGAAGAACCGACTGACGGCAGACTACGTCCTGGCCAAACTCTGAGAGCAGGAGAGGAGTTGACTGACCCCCAGAGGCCTGAAAGTCGGAGAGGTGGTGGCCAACAATGGGGCAAACCTGGTTGC
The DNA here is from genome assembly GCF_040937935.1 of Hyperolius riggenbachi. Taxonomy (NCBI): domain Eukaryota; kingdom Metazoa; phylum Chordata; class Amphibia; order Anura; family Hyperoliidae; genus Hyperolius; species Hyperolius riggenbachi. The sequence goes on along the minus strand of NC_090653.1, from coordinate 35,997,260 downwards.
TGTCATCCACTGGGGAAACCTCACCCACATCCCCTGTCTGGCCCTTGTCTTGAACCTGGTGGTGCAGATATTCCTGCGCACCTACCAGGGGATGGACACTCTTTTGGGAGCGGCAAGGTGAACCGTGGGTCATTATCGCCGCTCGGGTGGTGCCACAGCATCCCTGGAAGCCGTGCAGCTGAAGCTGAACCTCCCACGGCACCGGCTGATTATCGATGTTGCAACACGATGGAACTCCATCCTGGCCATGTTGTAGCGTCTGGTGGAACAGTGGCAGGCTGTCAACCACTACCTGGCCAAAGCCACCATGGAGGCCAACTTTTCCGAGACCGGCACCACCCACCTCCCGGACATCATCCGCACTGCTGAGTAGGGAAAAATGCAGCTGGTGTGCTTGGTGCTGGCACCCTTCCTGGAGGCCACCAACATGGCCAACCGAGACTGTGCGTCGCTGTGTGAGTGGGTGACCATTGAGTGCATGCTGGACAAGGCCCTCTATGTTCTGCTGGAAGTGGGAGAGGCAGCATTGATCCAGCAGGAGCAGCAGCCACCTGCACAGTCCACCTCTGTGCGGCAGGAGGAGGAGGTTGAGGAGGACTTGCAGTTTGAGGATTTGGAGGTCCCTAAACATGAAGAGGAGGGGGCACAGCGGAGTGCAGCTGCAGTGGTGCAGGGGTGGAGAGAGCAGGAGGAGGATCAGCAATCAGAAGAAGGGACAGCACTGTTATCTCTGGGGGTGCAGATGATGTGTCGGCAGAGATGGCAGCCCTCTTCCCCATGGCAGCGCACATGCTGTAGTGCCTGCACAGTGACCCAAGGGTGAAGCAGATGCGTGCTCGGGAGGACATCTGGATCACCCTGATGCTGGACCCATGGCTGAAGGGGAAGCTGGCTCAGTTCCTGCCTGTAGGAGAAGACACTGTGCACCGAATGAGGGACTTGCAGCAGATTCTGGTTCAGCGCTTGGAGGAAGCCTTCCCCCAGACTCCCACCCCCCTGCTGTCACAGTTTAGCCAGCACAGCAGCAGGTGCCTGCATCCAGCAGCAGCAGGCGCCCAAAAAACCTACTGTCTCTGACAAAGGCGCTCTACGCCACACCAGTACCGCTGCCTACAGAGGAGGTGCCTGCAGCAGCTCTCAAAGCCAGAACCAGCACCTGACCCAGATGGTGGCAAACTACATGGGGTCCTACAGCGAGCTTGACACCGACAGCCCTGTGGACCCCTTGGATTACTGGGTCAAGCACCTGGATATCTGGAGCGAGCTGGCACAGTACACCCTGGAAGTGCTGTCCTGCCTGCCTTCCAGCATGCTGTCAGAAAAGTGCTTCAGTGTGGCCGGTGGCGTGGTCACCTAGAAGCGCTCTTGTCTGTCCACCCAGTCTGTGGACAGACTGACGTTTCTGAAAATGAACCAGGCTTGGGTGGTTGGTGAGTTCCTGGCCCCTGTTGTTGGCAAGAGGGGGAAATTAAGTGGCTGAGTGGGAATCACTATACCTGCCTTACCGCCACCCTTTACCACCACAACCTCCTGGCTCCATCTTCAGTCATAAACAGGGATGCTGAAAACCAAATTCGGGTCAAACCCGGATAGTAGCTATCTGGATTTCACCCAGTAAACCTGTGCGGGGTGGGCGGGGGGGTCAATCTTACCTGTCTGATGTCTTCTTCGTCTGTCCCTCGGCGCCTCCCACGATGCGTTCCAATCTGGCATCACGTGACTATACACTTCCTCCTTCAACCCGGAAGGAGGAAGTGTTGTATGAAGAAGACGTCAGCCTTTTTTTTGGGGGGGGGATTTTAAGTCCCCACATAACCAATTAGTGTTTCCCTTTAAAAAAACATGATGGTACATGCCTCATTTACCATAAAAAAACATTTTAGAAGCAATTTAAAGGCCACTTCCGGTTTTCTATTCGGGTATCTGAATCCGCCCAATTTCCCAGATACTGGGGTCGTATATCCGATTCGGATTCAGATAGCAAAAGTTTGAAATCGGATATCCGACCCGGATCGGATAGCTAGGTATCCGAATCCAAATTCTATCCGGAATTTGAAAAGGGGTATCCGAGCAACACTGGAATATACTAATTATTGATACCAAGGACGCAAAGCTCATACATTTGGTCATTGAGTGACTGTATGTCAAGGTTAGAAAAAGTGGGCGGAGCCATCAACTAATTTTTTTACATGGAAAAATATAAACTGCAGCCATTCTTACACTGTTAATGGCATGGTCAAACGTGACACTGGGTGACTGAGGTTAATAATTAGGAAAGTGGGTGAAGCCTACAACAGCCAATCAGAATTCACCTATTGATTTTTGAGGGGAATATTTAATTGATGCCATTCTTGCACTGTTAATAGCACAAGCCTCAAACCTGTTAGTTGGTCAATGGGTGACTGGGGTTCAAATTCAGAAAAGGGGTGGAGCCACAAACAGCCAATCAGATTTGTTTCATTTCAATGGGACAGTACAAATTATTGATGCCAAAGACCCCAAAGCTCACAAACTTGGTCACTGAGTGTTTGTGTGTTAGGGTTAGAAAAAGTGGGCAGAGCCAACACCAGTCAAATACATACCCAGGCAACGCCGGGTCATCAGCTAGTAGTAAAATAAAATCTTCTGGTCTGTAGCAGGTACTAAAACGTCAGCAAAAAAAAAAGACAATAAAAAATATACTTTAAAAAAAAAAATGTTTTAAATGTTTTAAAGTGAACCCGAGGTGAAAATAAACTAATGAGATAAACAGTTGGATCGGTCCTCCTACTCCTATAAATTATTTTTTTAGATACCTTAAGGTTTTATTTTAGTATAAACATTTACAAAAAATAGTCTCTGCTCAATTGCAGCAGCTCAAGTGTCCCAGAGTGAAAATACATGAACTATTGACCTTTTTATCTTTCCCTTGCAATCAGAAGCCCAGTTATCTGCTTAGGAAAGTGTTTTATAGCTGTAATTTGTTATCAGTAAGCCTGACTAAGTCCCAATTGGTTAAAAACTGTTAGGAATCATGTACGGCCTTCTCTTGCCTGCTGGTGGCAGTATTGGCATGGACTGCCGGGGACTTTCATTATGACACCAGCTGAGGGCTCTGTGGACTTTGAGCCGCCCTGAATTTGTGCAATCCACCAGCAGGTGGCTGTTCTCTTACAAGGACTTACAGTTCCTGGTATGGCCTGCAGGTGGTTCAGGAGTACTCATTGCAGAAATACACCACCAGCTGCTTCCTGTCACTAATTACCTGGACTATTTAAAGAGACTCTAACAAAAATTTCATCCTTTTTTCTAACATCCTACAAGTCCCTAAACCTATTCTAATGTGCTCTTGCTTACTGCAGCACTTTCTACTATCACCATCTCTGTAATAAATCAATGTATCTTTCCCCTGTCGGACTTGTCACCCTGTGTCTGGAAGGCTGCCAACTCTTCCGTGCTGATCTGTTATGCACACCCCTCTTCAGGCCCCTCTATGCACACTCCAGTGTGTGTGTTATTTACATAAGCCAGCAGCGTCTCTGCTCTCTTATCAGTGAGAGAAGAGAGCTGGATAAAAATCCTCCTCTGTTAGGCTGTGAAAGGAGCTGGCTGATACATACTGAGGAATTACAGACTGTCTGCAGGAAGAAACGATCAGCCTGTCACTAGTATTCAGTGGATAAGAGCTGCAGGGGACAGAAGGTAAACACACAAATGATCTCTTAAGATTCAAAAGGAAGGCTGTATACAGCCTGCTTGTGTATGGATGTATTTTCTATGTGTGGACATATTGTACATCAACCTACTTCCTGTATTGGTGGCCATTTTGTTTGTTTATAAACAAACTTTTTAAAACTGTTTTTGACTACTTTTAATGCGGCAGGGAGCAGCAAAATTGTGACAGAGGGTAATAGGAGATGTCCCCTAACGCACTGGTATGTGCGTTAGGGGACATCTAACGCACATACCAGTGTGTTAGGGGACATCTCCTATTGTGCGATTTTAACAATACAGATTCTCTTTAAGGACTGCCTTCTGCTCCAGTCAGCCAACTAGTCTGTTTGCCACTCTGCAGGGCGGGAGGAGGGCCCACCCACCTAGCACCCAAACCACCCACCCAGCACCCAAACCACCCTCCCTCCCATCTTGCACTCAAACAACCCCAAGTATTTCAAGTGTGGGAGCTAACAGTTCTTGTATTTCATGTGTCGGAGGAAATTGTTGCATTTCATGTGTTTAAGGTTTGTAACAAGTGTAGGTTATGTGGGTGGGTGGGACTTGAGGATGAGTGGGTGTGGCTTGCGAGTGTACGGGGCCCAATAATCTCCTCATGAGTTGTCAGTCCGCCCCTCGCTGTGCATGTGGTTGCATTTTATTTGCATTTATGTTTGTATGTATGCTTGCATTACAGTGGGATGCAAAAGTTTGGGTAACCTTGTTAATCATCATGATTTTCCTGCATAAATCGTTGGTTGTTATGATAAAAAATGTCAGTTACATATATCATATAGGAGACACACACAGTGATATTTGAGAAGTGAAATGAAGTTTATTGGTTTTACAGAAAGTGCACAATAATTGTTTAAATAAAATTAGGCAGGTGCATAAATTTGGTCATTTTATTGATTCCAAAACCTTCAGAACTAATTGAAACTCAATTTGGCTTGGTAAGTTCAGTGACCCCTGACCTACATACACAGGTGAATCCAATTATGAGAAAGCGTATTTAAAGTGGATCCGAGGTGAACTTTTACTCATTGCATAATTGTGTTCCTTTCCTATTGTTTACAGGGCATTCCTCTTAATTTTGGAATAAGGTGCTGCGGACTGATGAAACTTTAAAATTGAGTTATTTGGGCATAACAAGGGGTGTTATGCATGGAGGAAAAAGAACACAGCATTCCAAGAAAAACACCTGCTACCTACAGTAAAATATGGTGGTGGTTCCATCATGCTGATTCTGGAGACCAATGTCTAGGAATAAGTGAGAAAGCTGAAGCTGTGCTGGGGCTGGATCTTTCAACAAGACAACGACCCTAAACTGTCATACTCACCGTGCTGGCGACCTCCGGCATTCCAGCGGGCGTGTCCTTATGCGTGCGTGCTGGCTTTTATTATTGCCTCTGGTTGTTTGGCACGTACGGCGTTACGCAGTGCGCGCAAGCGTGCAAAAGGTCGCGCAGGAGCGTGCGTTATTGTTGGCGCCCAGCACTGTATTTAAACAGCTCTGACCTCAACTGCAGTGCTGTTAGTTCTTACAGGTTGTGCTTTGTTAGCTATCCCGGCAATTATTTGATCCTGACTCCTGGTATTGATCTCTGGCTTGTAACTCTGACTACTCCTGATAGCTGCCCGTCCTGACCTTGGCTTGTTCACAATTAACGTCTGTCTGCCACCTGCCCTGACCTTCAGCCTGTCTACTGGACTTCCTGTTTAGCCTCCTGTCCTGACCTCTGGCTCTATCCACGATTCTGAGTTCTCAGTGTTCCTGGCTCTCCACTTCGAGATGTTCCTGTTCTCCAAACCACTGTGGGACTACCTTAAAGGACTTACGAGGCCAAAATAGGGGGAAAAAGTTAATTACCTGCACAGCCTTTTACGGCACGGAGGACGCCGTCCGCGCCCTCCGTGCCGATCTGCCGGGTCCCCCCGCTCGTTAGCCCCCCGGGCCGGCTCTCGACCCCTCGGCCCGGGTCGGGCTCCCCTGCCTCTCCCAAGGGGTCGGGAGCCGGCCCGGGGGGCTAACGAGTGGGGGGACCCGGTGGATCAGCACGGAGGGCGCGGACGGCGTCCTCCGTGCCGTAAAAGGCTGTGCAGGTAATTAACGGTTTTCCCCTATTTTGGCCTCGTAAGTCCTTTAAGAGCAACCTGGTGGGCACTAGGCAGCAAAGTCAATCGTCTCCACTAGGGGGGTGCTGGTGAAAACCCGTGGTCACTTAGACTCTGTGTTTGGGTGGTCCGTATCACAGTGGTGCGGTCAACAGTATCAACTTCCTAACAGTAGCTAAACAGCCATTATGGACGCCTCTGAAGAGCGAAATCCTTTCGATTTCCTCTGTGACCTGGTGACACAGCTGACAGTCGCTGTCGAAGAAGTTCAGAGAGACTGCACCCAGATCCGGAACCAGCTTGCCAACCCACCAGTTCCCGTGTCTGTTCCTGTGGCAGCTGTTCCTGCTCCTGCTTCTGGGCCTGCTTCTGTTCCAGCACCTACTGATCTGCCTGCTCCTGAACATAAGTTGCCTCTTCCTGAACGCTTTTCCGGCAACAGAAGCAAATTCAGACTGTTCAGGAGTGCTTGCTACTTGCACTTTTCTCTACAACCCAGAACTGACTCCAATGAAAATGTTTGTGTGGGTGCCATCATCTCACTCCTTCAAGGGGAACAACAAGACTGGGCTCTACAACTAGTGGAACAAGGTCACACTTGTCTACAAAGTACTACCTCTTTGTTCAAAGCCATGGCAGAACTTTATGATGATCCTGGTAAAGAGGCTTTGGCTGATACAGCAATACGTTCTCTCCATTAGGGCAGAGGACCAGTGGAAGAGTATGTTTTCGAGTTCCGCCATTGGTCAGGTCTTGACTGGAATGACTCTGTACTTAGGTCTCAGTTTCACCTGGGCCTGTCAGAACCAATCAAGGACGAACTTGCCCGGGTGGGTGTTCCTGCCACTCTCAAAGATCTCATACAATTATCTACTCAAATAGACAGACGGCTGAGAGAGAGACATCAAGAAAGAGCAGGTTTAGGCCGCAGTTCCTGGGTTCCTTCAACTCCCGTTCTACCTTCTGCTTCAGCTCCTGTGCCTACCTCTCCAGCATCTGAAGAGCCGGAAACCCATGCAATTGGGTCTTGCCCGATCTTCTTTATCCCCTGAGGAAAGACAACGTCGGAGAACTGCCAACCTCTGCCTCTACTGTGGAGCATCAGGGCTTTTCCGTCAGGACTGTCCAGTCCATCCTCTAAGTAAGCCAGAGTCTTCTTGGTCCCTAGAGCTACGCCAATCTACCTCTTCCATGGCTCATATACCATTATCTCTCCTATTGCAGGGGCCCAAAGGAAGGAACCTAAAGATCAAAGCAATTATTGATTCTGGTGCCTGTTCCTGTTTTCTTGATCTACAACTCGCCCATCAACTCCAGTTACCCATCCGCAAGTAAACCATTAACTATCCAACTTGCTGATGGATCTTCTGTTCATTCTGGACCAATTACCTTGGAGACATTACCTCTATTAATTACCATTAAAGATAATTATCAAGAATATCTTGTTTTCGACCTGCTTCCTTCTCCTTTGTTTCCTGCCATTCTGGGTATGCCATGGCTTAGGAGTCATAATCCACTGATTAACTGGTACACTGGGGAGGTGACCTTTCGATTGGAGCTGTGGAGTGCAGAGGAACAGATCCTCTGCCCTGCCACAGACGCCAGACAGGAATTGCACGAATGGAAGAACGCAGGGCAAGATAGCCCTTAAAGAGAGAGAGTAAAGCGACAGAGTGTATGTGTGTCCACCAATCTAGTCGCCACCCTGCGACGATGAACACACAACCATGAAGATCAGGTGAGAAGGCAAGCGCAAGAGATGGCGATTGCTAACAGTGACACAAGACAGAATAAGCACAGAGGAGGAATGTCTGTGTGTGCACCAATCTAGTCGCCAACCTGCGACGGTGGACACACAACAGAGGAAACCAAGTGAGAATGCAATCGCAAGAGAAGCGATTGCGAATGAGAATGAGCACAGGGACAGAATGTATGTGTGTGCACCAATCTAGTCGCCAACCCGCGACGGTGCACACACAACAGCAGATACAAAGTAGGAACGCAATCGCGAGAGAGGCGATTGCCAGAGGTGACACAAGGCTAAAGCAAGACAGGGCACGAGAGTAGCAAAGGCACAGCAAATCATACAATGAGAAGATACGGAAAATAACAAACGCTAACTAAACGCAAACACCGCACTCATTTGCAACAGCGAACGCGTTTACAGCGTGATCTCCGCATGTTAAGCACAACAGAGATAAGCACGCCTAACTAACCCCCGCCACCCAAACACGAAACAGAGAATGCGAGCGCTTGCTTAACGGTTACCCCACTAAGCCTACAGCAAGCGTTCGTATCAGACAAGACAGACAGACAAACGGGAAACAAGATAGGAAAGATCCACTGCTCTTTCCGCCAGAGCTAGTGCGATCCAAGTAAAGCAACAGAGCTTAGCAGGATCCACTGCTCTTTCCGCCAGAGCGAGTGCGATCCAAGTTCAGGGACAGGATAGGAAAGATCCACTGCTCTTACCGCCAGAGCGAGTGCGATCCGAGTAAGACAGATGAAACAGAAGGGGCTACCAGTAGCAACCGCTGCACTGGTTAGCACCCACAGACAGACAGGGCGATTTCCTATCGACCACCGTTGGCGACAGGACAATCACAGCAGAGAGGCAACATAGACAAAACAGATAAGCAGGCTAACTGCACTAGAGGAGCTGCCTAGTGCAGTCCCCAGAATTACTCTAAGATATCTATAACAATCCAACAGGGAAGGCTGACACTCCAGGAGTGTATTTAACAAACCGTTATGACCAGCAAAGCCTTCTGGTCAGCAGAAGGCTTATATACTGCCAGCCCTCAAATGAGACAGCTGGGCAATTTGCATGTATGCAAATCCCTCAGCAAAGCATCTCAGAAAGTTGTAAGATGAAGCCAGGTCTCTCTAAGGAATGGTCAAACAGCTGGCTGCCTGTGCAGCCAGCTGAGCGGATCATTACACCTGGACGTTTTTAATAAGAGAGGAGCTGACACTTTTCCCCCTCATCGTATCTACAACTGCCCAGTGGATCTTCAACCCGGATCAGCTATTCCTTATGGTAGGGTTTATCCTTTTTCGGAACCGGAATCTCAGGTACTTAAGGACTATATAGAAGAAAATCTTAAGAAGGGGTTCATTAGACCTTCCACTTCTCCAGCAGGTGCAGGAATATTGTTTGTGGAAAAGAAGTATGGTTATCTCAGACCATGGTATCGATTATCGAGCTCTTAATCAGATTACTAAATAAAAATATTTTTGTATGATACAAAGACTTCATCATTGAGGTAAGATACCTCCATTACCCTTTTCATTTTAAAACTGTTCTTAGAAGCTTTTATATAACCCAGGGTGCATCTTCCCCCCCCTAACTGTGTCTTAATCAGATTACTATTAAGGATCGTTATCCTCTGCCATCAATGAGGATCAATGGACCTGCCATCAATGGACCCGTTTCAGAAATTACGTTCTGCCAAGATCTTCACTAAACTAAATTTACGGGCAGCTTACAATCTGGTAAGAATCCGTGAGGGTGACGAGTGGAAGACTGCCTTCAGATCTCCTTTTGGGCACTACGAGTACTTGGTCATGCCCTTTGACCTTTGTAACGCCCCTGCTACTTTCCAGCGTTTCATCAATGATGTGTTTCGTGATTTCATCGATGACTTTCTTGTTGTGTACCTGGATGATATTCTCATCTTCTCTTCTCTGGAAGAACACCGGAACCATGTCAGGAAAGTTCTGTTACGTCTACGTACCCATGAACTTTACGCCAAGCCAGAGAAATGAGAGTTTGAGCAAGACAACATCCAATTCCTAGGTCTTCGAATCTCTTCAGAAGGAGTTGAGATGGATCCTAAAAAAGTGACTGCAATACTTGATTGGCCAGTACCTTCCAACCGAAAAGCAATACAACGTTTCATTGGTTTTGCCAACTTCTACCGAAAATGTATTAAGAACTTTTCTAAGATTGTTGCTCCCATCACACAGCTAACCAAGGCTCATCTTCATTTCAAATGGACTTCTGAGGCTCAGTCTGCCTTTGAATCATTAAAGTCTTTGTTTACTACTGTTCCAATCCTTAAACACGCTGATCCTTCACAAGCCTTTATCGTGGAAGTGGATGCGTCCGAAACTGCTGTGGGGGTCATTCTCTCCCAACGCTTCGGTCCTAAATCCATCCTGCATCCTACAGCCTTTTTCTCCAGAAAACTCAGCGCTGCAGAGAGAAACTATGATGTCGCTGACAGAGAACCTTTGGCTATAAAGACAGCCCTTGAAGAATGGCGCTACTAATTGGAAGGGGCTATACATCCAATCTTTATATTCACTGACCACAGGAACCTGGAATATCTACGTTCTGCTAAGAGACTCAAGCCACATCAGGCTCGTTGGGCCTTGTTCTTCTCAAGGTTCAACTTTCACCTTACTTTCTGCCATGGTTCTAAAAACTCTAAAGCCGATGCACTCTCTCACATGTTTCATGAAGAGTCTATACCGGATTCCAGTCCAGATACGATTCTTTCAGTTAATCACTTCCTCCTGCTACAGCCTGGACTTCTGACTTAGATTAAACAAGCCACTTCTGCAGTTTCAGAACGAGAGGTTCCCGCTAACCTGGATCTTAGTGATGGTCTTTTTTTCACAAGGGCAAGATCTTTGTTCCCTCCAGTCTTCATCAGTCTGTCCTCCTGAGTTGTCATGATTACAAGCTAGCGGGGCATTTTGGTACTACTAAGACATTGGAACTTCTCCAGAGAAGCTTCTGGTGGCCAAAGATTACAACCAGTTTGTACTTTCTTGCCAAGTTTGTGCTAAATCTAAAAGTTCCAGATCTAAACGATGGGGTCTTCTGAATCCGCTCCCAGTACCTGACCGACCTTGGGACAAGATCGCTATGGACTTTATAGTCGAATTACCTTCTTCAGAAGGTTTCACTACCATTCTAGTTGTGGTGGATCGATTCACCAAGATGGCCCACTTTGTGCCTTTGAAGGGGTTACCTTCTGCAGCAGCAACTGCTCAAGTATTTTTAAAGGAGATAGTCCGCCTCCATGGTCTCCCTTCTGAAATTGTTTCCGATAGGGGAACCCAATTCACTTCAAGATTCTGGAATGAGCTTTTTAGATTTCTGGGTATCAGTTCTTATGTTTCATCTGGCTACCATCCTCAAACTAATGGCCAGACTGAGAGAACAAATCAAACCTTGGAACAATACTTATGTTGCTTCACCTCTGCATCCCAAGATGGCTGGTCTTTTCTTCTAGCTACCGCGTACAACAATACCCTCCACTCTGCTATCAAACAATATCCGTTCCTTGCCAATTACGCCTTCCATCCTTCATACTTACCGGACGTCATAACAGAATGCTCAGTTCCTACTGTACAGGACACACTAACGTTCCTAACGGAAAACTTCAAGAAAATACAATCTATTCTGCTGGAATCCCGGGAACAAGCTAAACGCTGGGCTGACAAAAGTTGTAAGGAAAGTCCAAGTTTCTCCCCTGGTGATCTAGTCTGGTTGTCTACTAATAATCTCCGACTCAGTTGTCCCTCTAGGAAGTTAGGACCTAAGTTTGTTGGGCCATTTCCCATCGAGAAAGCGATTAACCCAGTGGCTTTTAGATTATCACTTCCCAGTTCCATGAATGTACATCCTGTTTTTCATGTATCCTGCCTCAAGAAGGTTGTTCCTGACAATTTCAATAGATCTCTTCCACCCCCTCCTCCTGTCTTATTGGATGGTCATGAAGAATATGAAATTGAAAAGATTCTGGACTGTAGGAAGAGAGGAACAGCTTTACAATATTTGGTCAAGTGGAAAAGTTTTGGGGTGGAGGAGAATTCCTGGGAACCTTCTCGGAATGTGCATGCCCCAAGATTAGTCAAATTGTTTCATTCTAAGTTTCCTGAGAAACCGGTTCCAAGAGGCACCCGGAGGTTGCCCATAAGGGGGGGGTCAATGTCATACTCACTATGCTTGCGACCTCCGGCATTCCCGTGGACGTGTCCTTACGCGTGTGCGCTGGCTTTTATTACTGCCTCTGGTTGTTTGGCACGTACGTCATTACGCTGTGCGCGCATGCACGTAAAAGGTCACACGCATGCGCACAAAAGGTCACACGCACGTGCACTGTGCGCTACGGGCCTCTGGCTCTAGCCATGACTTCGAGTTCTCAGTGTTCCTGGCTCTCCACTTCAAGACGTTCCTGTACTCCAAACCACTGTTGGACTACCTTAAGAGCAACCTGGTGGGCACTAGGCAGCGAAGTCCATTGTCTCCACTAGGGGGCGCTGGTGAAAACCTGTGGTCACTTAGACTCTGTGTTTGGGTGGTCCGTATCGCAGTGGTACGGTCAACAGTATCAACTTCCTAACATAAACACTGCTCAAAATACACTAAGGCATTCATGCAGAGGAACAAGTACAACGTTCTGGAACTGCCATCTCAGTCTCCATACCTGAATATAATTGAAAATCTGTGGTGTGAGTTAAAGAAAGCTGTCCATGCTCGGACGCCATCAAACCTGAATGAACTAGAGATGTTTTGTAAAGAGGAATGGTCCAAAATACCTTCTACCAGAATCCAGATTCTCATTGGAACCTACAGGAAGCATTTAGAGGCTGTAATTTCTGCAAAAGGAGGATCTACTAAATATTGATTTAATTTCTTTTTTTGTGGTGCCCAAATGTATGCACTGCCTAATTTTGTTGAAACAATTAGTGCACACTTTCCGTAAATTCAATAAACTTCATTTCACTTCTCAAATACCACTGTGTGTGTGTTTCCTATATGATATATTTAGCTGACATTTTTTATCGTAACAACCAACAATTTATACAGGAAAATCATGACAATTAACAAGGTTGCCCAAACTTTCGCATCCCACTGTATATTGCTTTGCAATAAAACCTTATTTTGCACCTTATTTCCTGGTCTTGGTGTCTGTATTACTGCAAACTGTGGTCAAACCCTCTGTTCAGGTTTGTGATACTTCAGTCAGTTTCATAGCTGAATATTAACTCTATTAGGCAGGGAAAAAAGAAAAGGAGCACGGCATAGGTGTTTGTATGTTTGCCCTTGTCACATATCATTTTGGGTACACTTTAAATTACTGAATATACGTTAATGAACAAAAGTTGTTTATTGTTTTATAATATACATTTATAAATTGTTTAGTCAGTGTTTGCCCAATTATTTTTTTTCCTCATCCTGATTACATTTTTCAGTTTATCACAGGCAGTGACAATGTTTTTAGCTGGCAGGTGCATCACTTCAGAATATTTGTGTGTTCAGAAGTCAGCAGGAATTTATTTTTTCTTCTGAGTTTTCTCCTATGAGATACATTTTCATCTTCTGTAGTTTTCCAGCATTTTGTAATTGAAAAAGTGCCAAAAAGTATGTGGAAAATTACTGTCAAAATTAAACTGCAAATTACCTAAAGTCAAGTGAAAAAAATGAGATTAACTCACCTGGGGCTTCCCTCAGCCCCCTGCAGCCGATCGGTGCCCTCGCAGCCCCGCTCCGATGGCCCAGGACCCGCCGGCGAACACTTCCGGTTTGGCCGTCACCGGCCGACAGGCATGGGAACGCGAGTGATTCTTCGCGTTCCCAGCCTGTATATTGCCCCCTATGCTGCTATTGCGGCCAGGAGGCGATATACAGGCTGGGAACGCGAAGAGTCACTCGCGTTCCAATGCCTGTCGGCCGGTGACGGCCAAACCGGAAGTCGTCGCCGGCGGGTCCTGGGCCATCGGAGCGGAGCTGCGAGGGCACCGATCGGCTGCAGGGGGCTGAGGGAAGCCCCAGGTGAGTTAATCTCATTTTTTTCACTTGACTTTCGGTACGCTTTAAAGTGTACCTGAGACAGTGGAAATAAAAAATGTATACATACCTGGGGCTTCCTCCAGACCCCTCCGGCCTGATCCTCCGGTGCCTGTAGCCTCCGCAACTGGCCCTGTAAGTCATCCAGTGGGGGCCAGTCAGTGCAGGTGCAGTTGGGATGTGCGTGATCTCATGCCTTGCTCCTGCTCCAGTACTACTGCGCAGGCGCATAGTGCTTCCGCCCATGGGAGCGCAATGGGGGAGTGCCCATGGCCCGACTGCGCCTGTGGAGTTTGTCCCAGACCAGAGGACTTTCCGGGGCATCTTGCAGAAATTAGCGGAGGGTGGTGGTGTGGGAGCGATCAGGCCAGAGGAGGCTGGAGGAAGCCCCAGGTATGTATAATTTTTTTTCTATCCCCATCTCAGGTTACATTTAAACGTGTTGAATTGATAAGGTGATAATATATCACCTAGGAGAAAACTTAGGTGAAAAAGTGAATTGCATATGGGCCCTGGGGTTTCCTGAATGCTGGGGGGGGGGGGGGGTGCATAACTAAAAGCCTAGGCTAAACATAACTGGGAGGGCAGGGTTACGTACCAATATACAATGATATACAGGTACACAGGGCCGAGGCAGAGGCAGGACAGGCTGCAGCCTCTGAGCGCTTCCCCTAGAGGGCGCATTCCTCTGCACTCTCTCCGCACTGCCCTCTCCCCTCCTGCTCTATGATCTCCCCACTAAACTAATCATCCCGACCGAGTCTCCTGGCATCTTCTTCCTATCTGATGTGAAGCGCTCCTATCTAGCCTGAACTGTAACAGCCTCACTGTCATCAAAGAGATGACAGGCATGGCTGTGTGCATCGGGTAGCTAGGCAACAACAGAAAGCCGACTTCTGCTGGACCGGAACTGGTGTCGGCTTCCTGCAGAGTTGCCTGTCACTGTAGACTGCACGTGTGAGTTTGCCTGCAATGTAGCTGGACTCCGTGAGGAGGGACAGGGACCTCCTGCTGCTAGCATTCAGGCAGCAGTGAACGCTGATCCCTGCTAATTGGTGACTGTAACGGCGAGAGACCACCCAGCTGTTATGTGAAGCCTGGGAAGAAGCAGGTATGGTGGGGGGGAAGGGGGCTTTCACAGAGGCAGAGAGGGAATCGCACACATCACTGCCTATGTGACTTGATGTGATGTGTTCTCAGGACAGTCAGCATTGCCCTCATGTGAAGTGAGGGTAGATTAGGGATTTACATTGAGAGCACTGCAGGTGTTTGTGTGCATGTGTGTATATGTATAGTTTGTCTATGTACAGTGTGTGCATGCATGCATGGGTGTGTATGTACAGTGAGTGTGTGTGTGTGTGTGTGTGTGTGTGTGTGTGTGTGTGTGTGTGTGTGTGTGTGTGTGTGTGTGTGTGTGTGTGTGTGTATAGTGTATGTCCCGTGTAGGGGGGGGGGGGGAGGGGGGCGCACTGTGAAATCTCTGCCTCTGGTGCTGGGAAGCCTTGTCCCGGCCCTGTAGGTACAGAAAGGGTTTCTGGGTTTCTGATGCTGAAACCGGGAAAATGAATGTATAAGTAGGTGTTCTGAATAATTTACAATGTTCTACTATATGGCATTACAGTGCCCGTTTAAACCTAACATCAGGTGTAACACAACAAATAAAAAAAGATTCCAGTGTGTGATTATATATTCAACAAAATGCAGCCATAATGGAAAATCCATTTGGGAGAAAGTAAGCACAAGCCACAACTCAGGAGCTTTGTACAAATCCCTTAAAGTAACTGAAGAATGGTGTACAGGGTGGGCCATTTATATGGATACACCTCAATATGGCCATTTATATGGATACACCATTTTATGTGAAGGGTGAAGTTAACAAACAAAACCACCGCTATTGGTCTGACAATAACCCACATTGGATAGATCTCTCCAGGACTGTTGGAACAAAAAATGTGATGGTATGGTGTGGTATATGGGGTGTATCCATAGATATGTTGTATCCATATAAATGGCCCACCCTGTAGAAGGTGATGCTATTGGGGAAAGGGGGGCATTTTTTATACATTGGAGGGACATATTTGACCTCTGACCAAGTTGTACTCCTAGTCCTAACTAGATAACTTAAAAATAAATTACCACTAGGTATGAATATTGTATACTACCCCACCTCTTGTCCTCCCCACCTTCCTTCAGACTGTAAGTTCCCAAGGGCAGGGCTCTCTCACCCTTTTGTGTCTTGGATTTTGTTATTGGTTTTGTTTCTTGCAATTTGTTACACATTTCATTCATTATGTTACTTTTGTCACTGTAATTACCAGTTCTTTATTTTGTATACTAGCTGATTGCCCGGCATTGCCCAGGTATGTATTTGGCTGGTGTTGGCTCCACCTACTTTTTCTAACCCTAACACACAATTACTCACTGACCAAGTTTGTGAGCTTTGCGGTCTTTGGTATCAATAATCTGCATTGAAATGAACCAAATCTGAATGGCTGTGTGTGGCTCCACCCCCTTTTCTGAATTTGAACCCCAGTCATCCAATAACCAACTGTACCAGGTTTGAGGCCTGTGCCATTAACAGTTCAAGAATGGTAGCAATTAAATATTCCCCTTGAAAAGCAACAGGTGAAGTTTAATTCACTTTTGTAGGCTCCACCCACTTTTCTGAATATTAATCCCAGTCACCCAGTGACCAACTGTGCAAAGTTTAAAAACCCTCCCATTAACAGTGTAAGAATGGCTGCAGTTTACATTTTCCCAGTGAAATTTGTATTTGTCTCCACCCACTGATGACCCGGCGTTGCCCGGGTATGTATTTGACTGGTTTTGGCTCCGCCCACTTTCTAACCCTAACACACAAACACTCAATGACCAAGTTTGTGAGCTTTGGGGTCCTTGGCATCAATAATTTGTATATTCCCATAGAAATTAAACAAATCAGATAGGCTGTTTGTGGCTCCGCCCCTCTCCAGCATTTGAACCCCAGTCCAGGGCCGTTTTTTGCACCGTGCGGGACGGGCGACCGCACTGAGCGCAGCCTGGGAGGTGAAGGAAGGGGGGCGAATGCAGGAGGAGAGCTGCTGAGACGGTGATGCGCGTTGCAGGCAAACAAAAGTACGCCAGCGCGATCACCGTCCTTCCCACACTCCTCCTGGGCGTCCTGCGGCTTTCTACCTCCGTTGTGACGTCAAGTACATCACATGATGATGACGCTTGACGTCTGCGGTTCAGTCTGAGCGCGGCGGCGATGACTCCTCCTGGGTCTCTCCTGGCTCTCTTCGCGCTGCGCGCCTGTCAGTCTGTGTTCCCCTGCCTGGTGGCCCCTGCGTGTGCTTCCCCCCATGGATGGGCGCTTCTTCGGCTGGTGGTCACAGTAAGTAGAATGCTCTCTACTTGTGACCTGCCGGCTGTCACCGGGCTCAGGCTGTCCTGACTGGCTCTGTCCTTTGATTCGCCCGGGGGAGGGGAGAGGGAGGGGGCGGCAGGGGGTTGCTAGGGTGGCTGCCACAATTACTTTTTTTTTGGGGGGAAGGGTCTCTCTGGCTGAGGGGGTGTTGGAGGACCTTTGCCACTTGGGGAGGGGGGGGCTCTCTAGCTGTGGGAGGCTTGTTGGCCTATCAGTGCCTTTGTAACCTGCACTGAGTGGGTGTCTGACTGAGGGTGCCTGTGGTGGTATTGTAACTACCACCCGAGACCCCTCAGCCAGAGACCCCCACTCAGTGGTAGTTACAGACAGTGGCTCTGACAGGCCAACAACCCCCCCATAGCTAGAGAGCCCCCCCCCCTCCAAGTGACACTTGCAGGTCCTCCAACACCCCCTCAGCCAGAGAGCCCCACTAGGTGCAGCTCACAATGGCACTGTGACTGGCAGGCCACCAAGCCAGAGATGAAATACCATACACCACCTATACTGGGAAGGGGTGGGGGGTGATGGGGTTCTCTGGCTTAGAGGTTTTTGAGGCAATGGAGCAATTTTGTGGTACTTGGATTCAAAATGGATGGGGGGAGGGAGCAATACAAAAGGGTCATTATTTTACAGGAGCTGTAATTTGTTTAAATGGGTGCAAAGGAAACATCAGGCATTTAAAAAAATAGATCTATTTATCTGGTGCTTCCTCCAGCCCCTGGCAGCCTATGTGTCCCTCGCCGCAGCTCTGCTCCCAGCCAGTGTCCTGGGGCCCCCCCCCCCCTTGCAGCATCGGTGGCGCCTGCACAAGTGCGCAGCTCCAAAAGTATGCACCTGTGCAGAATGCTCCCAGCTATGGGAGCATGACCGCGAGCAATGTGGACGTGTGCAGGCACTGAAGCCGCCAACATTGTCAGGTCGGTGGCTGTAGCAAGAGGGGACATCGGGAGCGGAGCTGTGGCGAGGGACACATAGGCTGCCGGGGACTGGAGGAAGCCCCAGGTAGGTAATTTTTTTTTTATTTTTTATCCCCTGATGTTTACTGTTAAGGATACATGAGGTGAAAAAAAAAATAAACGTTTTGGCATGGGCACATATAGGGGCAGAGTCATTGTTGTTAACGCGTGAGTTAAATATTCTTACATGCGCCAGTGAAGTTGCGTGACCTATTTATCCCTCGGGTATTTATATAGCACTGACATCTTCTGCAGCACTGTACAGAGTACATAGTCATGTCACTGACTGTCCTCAGAGAAGATCACAATCTAATCCTACCATAGTCATAGTCTAATGTCCTACCATATTATTATTATTATTATTATTATTATTATTATGTGTTTATATAGCAGTGACATCTTCTGCAGCACTTTACAGAGTACATAGTCATGTCACTGACTGTCCTCAGAGAAGATCACAATCTAATCCTACAATAGTCATAGTCTAATGTCCTACCATATTATTATTATTATTATTATTATTATTATGTGTTTATATAGCAGTGACATCTTCTGCAGCACTTTACAGAGTACATAGTCATGTCACTGACTGTCCTCAGAGGAGATCACAATCTAATCCTACCATAGTCATAGTCTAATGTCCTACCATATTATTATTATTATGATTATTATTATTATTATTATGTATTTATATAGCAGTGACATCTTCTGCAGCACTTTACAGAGTACATAGTCATGTCACTGACTGTCCTCAGAGGAGCTCACAATCTAATCCCTGCCATAGTTTTGTCTATGTATGTATCGTGAAGTGTTTGTAATGTAGTATAGGGCCAATTTTAGGAGGAACCCAATTAACTTATCTGTATGTTTTTGAGATATGGGTGGAAACTGTAGTGCCCAGAGGAAACCCACCCAGACAGGGAGAATATACAAACTCTGTACAAATAATGCCCTGTCTGAGATTTGAACCAGGGACCCAGTGCTGCAAGGTGAGAAAGCTAACCACAATGCCACTGTGATGCCCCCAGTAGTACTTTACTCTGCATATGCACTCCCCGCAGAATTGATGTGCACATTGACACAGGTGATGTCTTTCACCTGTAAACCTGGTTCAGATTGTACATGAAGAATCCTCATTCTCCTGCAGAGTACCTGCATATCACTCTTACATGTACTCACAGTTACATTACCTAGGGCCTGATCCATGTTCAGATTGTGCATGAAAAATGTGTAATAGAGGAAGAATCTCCTCATTGCCCTGCAGAGTACCTGCACATCATTCTTACATGTACCCACAGTCACATTGCCTAGGGCCTGATCCATATTCAGATTGTGCATGCATCCCCTCATTCCCCTGCAGAGTACCTGCACATTACTCTTACATGTACCCACAGTTACATTGCCTAGGGCCTGATCCATGTTCAGATTGTGAATGAAGAATGTGTAATAGAGGAGGGGGGGCGCATTTTTTGAAACTCGCCCTGAGAGAAATTTAACCTAGAAACTGCACTGCCCCAGTCACTGTAGCAGGTTTGAGGCATCTGCTATTAACAGTGTAAAAATGGCAGCAATTTAAATATTCCACTTGAAAATCAACAGGTGAATTTTGATTGGCTATTATGGGCTCCACCCACTTCCCTGAATATTAATCTCAGTCACTCAGTGACCATCAGGGCAAAGTTTGGGAACCCTGAAATAAACAGTGTAAGAAGGGCTGCAGTTTACACTTTCCCAGTGAAATTTGTTTTTGGCTCTGCCCAATTTTTGTAACCTGGACACAAAGTCAATACTAAACACCCAAGTTTGCGAGTTTTGGGGTCCTTGGCATCAATAATTTGTATTTTTTTGTGGCTCTGTCCCCTTTTCTGAATTTGAACCTCAGTGACCCAATGACCAACTGTACCAGGTTTGAGGCTTGTGCCATTAACAGTGCAAGAATGGCAGCAATTTGAATATTCTCCTTGAAAAGTGACATGTGATTTTTTTATTGGCATTTTTAGGCTCCACCCACTTTTCTGAATATTAATCCCAGTCACCCAGTGACCAACTGTGCAAAGTTTAAAAACCCTGCCATTAACAGTGTAAGAATGGCTGCAGTTTACATTTTCCCAGAAAAATCTGTTTTTAACTCCACCCACTTTTTGTAACCATTACACACAGTCACTACTCAATGGGCCTAATTCACAAAGCGGTGCTAACAGTTAGCACGCTGGTGAAAAGCCCTTTATCATGCCTAAACTCAGTTTAGGCATGATAAGTTTAAGCACCAACTGGGTTAGCACCGCAGTGCACAGCTGATCAAAAGTTTTGCGCTAGCAAAGTCTGGTGCACTTCGCATAGAGTTTAATGGCGCTGCTTTGCGTGCGGGACTTTGCGTGCGATCTAAACTTAGCATGCCTCAACTTATCACACCTAAACATATCACACCTAAACTTATCACACCTAAACTGGCTTTTCACCAGCGTGGTGCAATGGTTATCACGCCTAAAGTCTCTAACTGGGTTAGCACCGCTTTGTGAATCGAGCCCATTGACCAAGTTTGTGAGCTTTTGGGTTCCTGGCATCAAAATTGTGCTTATGGAAGCAGTTTATCCAGCAAAGAAATCTGGCTGTTTTTGGCTCCGCCCCTTTACAGAATTTGAACCCCAAACACTTAACGACCGACTGTAGCAGGTTTGAGGCCTCTGCTATTAACAGTGTGAGAATGGCTGCAGTTTCAATATTCCCCTTGAAAATCAATAGGTGAATTTTGATTGGCTCTTGTAGGCTCCACCTACTTTTCCGAATATTAATCCTAGTCACCCAGTGACCAACTGTGTAAAGTTTAAGAACCCTGCCATTAACAGTGTAAGAAAAGCTGCAGTTTACATTTCCCCATGTAAAAAGTTAGTTGTTTTTGGCTCCGCCCACTATTTCTAATCTTGACATACAGTCACTTAATGACCAAGTTCATGAGCTTTGGGGTCTTTGGCATCAATAAGTTGCATTTTACCATTGAAAATAAACAAATCTGATTGGCTGTTTTTGGCCCGCTCCCTTCATAATTTAAACCCCAGTCTCCCAGTGACTTACTGTAGCAGATGTTAGGCCTCTGCCATTAAGAGTGCATGAATGGCAGCAATGTAAATATTCCCCTTGAAAATCAAAAGGTGAATTTTGATTGGCTGCTGTAGGCTCCACCCACTTTTCTGAATATTTGTCCCAGTCACCCAGTGGCCAACTGTGTCACCTTTGAGAACCCTGCCAATAACAGAATGGCTGAAATCAATCTAACAAATCTGATTGGCTGTTTGTGGCTCCACCCCTTTAGTGAATTTGGACCTCAGTCACCCAATGACTGACTGTATCAGGTTTGAGGCCTCTGCCACTAACAGTGTAAGAATGGTAGCAATGTGAATATTCCCCTTGAAAATCAATAGGTACATTTTGATTGGCTGTTGTAGGCTCCACCCACATTTCTGAATCTTCATCCCAGTCACCCAGTGGCCAATTGTGTAAAGTTTGGGAACCCTGCAATGTAAAAAATGAAGGTGTTGGCACCGCCCACTTTTTCTAACCTTGACATACAGTCACTCAATTATCAAGTTTATCAGCTTTGGGGTCCTTGGTATCAATACTTCGTATATTCCCATTGAAAAATAAACAAATCTGGCTGTTTGTGGCTCCGCCCCTTTCCTGAATTTGGACCCTAGTCACCCAGTGACCAACTGTACCAGGTTTGAGGCATCTGCTTTTAACAGTATAAGAGAATGGTACTAGCAGATGAAATATTCCCTTTGAAAATCAAAAGGTGCATTTTTATTGGCTGTTGTAGGCTCCACCCACCTTCCAAAATCTTAATCTGTCACCCAATGACCAACTGTGCAAAGTTTGAGAACCCTGCCATTAACGGTGTAAGAATGGCTGCAGTTTATATTTTCCCAGTAAAAGTTGTTTTGGCTCCGCCCACTTTTTTAACCTTGACACACAGTCACTCAATGACCAAGTTTGTGAGCTGTCAGGTTCCTGGCATCAAAAATGTGTGAATGGAAGCAGTTTATCCACCAAGGAAATCTGATTGGCTGTAGGTGGCCCCGCCCCTTTAGTGAATTTGGACCCCAGTCACCCAATGACCGACTGTAGCAAGTTTGAAGCCTCTGCCATTAAAAGTGTAAGAATAGCAGCAGTTTAAATATTCCCCTTGAAAATGAATAGGTGAATTTTGATTGGCTGTTTTAGGCTCCACCCATTTTCTTGAATCTTAATCACATTCACCCAGTGACCAAGTGTGGCAAGTTTGAGAACCCTGCCATTAACAGTCTAAGAATGGCTGCAGTTTACATTTCCAACGGCTGAAATTTGATTGGCTGTTATATGCTCCGCCCACTTTTCCTGGATTTGTAACCTCGGTCACCAAGTGACCAACTGTGCCATGTGTGGGAACTCTGGATTGATTACTGTGAGAATGGCAGCCTTTTACATTTTTTCCATTGACTTGAATGGGTGGAATCTGATTTGCTGTTTGTAGCTCCGCCCAGGTGTGCAGGGGGGCCACGAGACCCCCAGAACATATCATCCCAGGTAGTAAGGGATCTGTGTACCAAGTTTCGTTCAAATCGGTCAAGTCATTTTCGCGTGATCGCTGCAACACACACACACCGCACGCACGCACGCACACACGCACACGCACACGCACACACCACACGCACACACACACACACACACCACACGCACGCACGCACGCACACACACACACACACACACACGATTTTATATATATAGATTGGTGTACACCATTGTCTGTATTGTTTTGTAACTCACGTTTGTTTCTTACTTTGTACAGCACCACGGAATATTTTGGTGCTTTTTAAATCAATACTAAATAGACAAACACACTAGACAAATAACATTTATATTGTGATTTTTCTCCTGGACTCAAAGCGCTTGATGGCACGCTCAGTAGGCAGTAGCAGTGTTAGGGAGTCAAGCCCAAGGACTCAAAATTGAATAGGTGCTGGCTTACTAAAGAGACAAGATTTGACCCAAGTCTCCTGTGTCAGAGTCAGAGCCCTTAAAGTGAACTTAAACCAAACTAAAAAAAAGTGTTTCACTTTCCTGGGGCTTCTATCAGCCCCTTGCAGATGTCCTGTTGCGCAGGCACAGTGGCCATCGATTGGCTAGTTGGCGGAAAATAAAACTTAGCCACTGTGGGGGACCGGAGGATCGTTCCGTGATGTCATGGGCACAGGACGTCTGCAGGAGCGTCTGCAGGAGCTGTAGAAGCCCCAGTTAAGTGAAACTTTTTTTTTTTTTTTTTTTTTAGTTTGGGTTAGGTTCACTTTAACCAGTACACTATATAGTCACAGATAATATATTGCGCTCTTTTCCTGGTGGACTCAAAATAATCCCCCTGCTGATTTAAATTCAAATAAGCCCCCAAATAATTCTCCTGCTTATTTAAAGATGACAGAAGCTGGTTATTCAGAGATCAGGCATGCTCCTCTGATCTCCTCCTGCTTTAAAGGGATACTTAAAGTGACTCTGTAACAAAAATTACAACGTTTTTTCTACCATCCTACAAGTTCCTAAACCTATTCTAATGTGTTGTGGCTTACTGCAGCACTTTATACTATAACTGTCTCTGTAATAAATCACTGTATCTTTCCCTTGTCGGACTTGTCGGCCTGTGTCTGGAAGGCTGCCAACTCTTCCGTGCTGGTCTGTTCCTCTATGCACACTCCAGTGTGTGTGTTATTTACATAAGCCTGCAGCTTCTCTGCTAACTTATCAGTGATAGAAGAGAGCTGGATAAAAATCCTAGGCTGTGAAAGGAGCTGGAAGGTCACATACTGAGGAATTAACCACATAGGCAGAGCTGTCTGCAGGAAGCCTGTCACTTCAGTGGGTGAGAGCTGAAGGGGTCAGAAGGTAAACACACACAAGTGATTTCTTGAGATTCAGAAGTAAGGCTGTATACAGCCTGCTTGTGTATGGATGTATTTTCTATGTGTGGACATGCTGTACATCAACCTACTTCCTGTTTTGGTGGCCATTTTGTTTGTTTATAAACAAACTTTTTAAAACTGTTTTTAACTACTTTTAATGTGGCGGGGAGCGGCGAAATTGTGACAGAGGGTAATAGGAGATGTCCCCTAACGCACTGGTATGTTTACTTTTGTGCGATTTTAACAATACAGATTCTCTTTAAGTCAAAAATAAAAAATGATTTTTACTCACCCGGAGCATCCCTCAGCCCCCTGAAGCTGTATGGTGCCCTCGCAGCCTCGCTCCGATCCTCCTGTCCCCACCGGCGGCTACTTCTGGGTTCGGCGACAGCCGCCGACAGGCTGGGAACGTGAGTGATTCTCCGCGTTCCCAGCCGCTATATCACCCTCTATGCTGCTATAGCGTATATGTTATACGCTATAGCAGCATAGAGGGTGATATAGCAGATGGGAACGCGGAGAATCACTCGCGTTCCCAGCCTGTCGGCGGCTGTCGCCGAACCCGGAAGTAGCCGCCGGCGGGGACAGGAGGATCGGAGCGAGGCTGTGAGGGCACTATACAGCTTCAGGGGGCTGAAGGATGCCCCGGGTGAGTAAAAATCTTTTATTTTTGACTTAAGTATCCCTTTAAGTATAAGTACACAATTACACCATTTCACAATAAGTCTGTGTAAAAGTATGTACAAAAATGAAACTTTTCAATAATTCTCATTTTGGCCATCAAGCTGAATTTTGCACAACATCATTCATCTTCGTCACTCATCAAATAAAGGCCAGTACACGCTTCACGGCCAAGCCAAGAGTGTATGAACTGTCTCTGGTTGTTAGAGAAATGATTACTGAAAGAATCAGGATTTCTTTTATCCTGGGAATAATGTAAAGACAGTACGGGAATTTAGAAATATCTCACCTTCACTCTGGTTGAATCGGTTCATCAGTACCTTCACATTGTGCCTGGAAACAGATTCATCAACTTGATTTATTTGTGTGTTCCTCTCCCAGTATTCCGGCTCCAGCTTCTTCATCCACTCAGTCTTGGGGACATACTGCTGGGTGTCACTGTTGTAACTCACTATCTCCCGATCATCCACATATCCCACCAAAGAGAATACAGGCAGCCCGGATCCTAGAGCTGAAACTCCAGTGTAATAATATCGCATAGAGTGATAATCTGCAGAAAAAGTAATGCAAAGGGGAGATATAACAGTTTAACCTACTGATACAAAGATGACCAAACAACATTTAATTCAAAAAGACCAATCATCAAAGCTATCAAGCAATTACAGTTTGATCATACTACTCAATAACAGTCTCAAGCAGTGGCGTAGAAATGGCAGTTGCAGAGGTCGTACCCTGGAGCCCCTGGACCAGAGGGCCCTCCGTCAGCCACTGTATTAGTTCATTGGTGTTATGTAATTATCACCTCTGTATGTGTTTTGAATAGAGATAATCATTAACAAACTGTTCTACTCTCTTCCTTACACCTTTCTCACACTGTGGCAGTACTTGGCAGCTTTTGGTGCTCTAATTAATTGTTATGCATAAAGCGCTTGAGGGGGCCCCATTGAAACTCGCACTGGGGTCCTTAACACCCTAGCTATAGAGATGTCGCGAACATCAAATTTCCCGTTCGTGAACGCCGAACTCGAACTTCCGGGAAAGTTCAAGTTTGCACGAACCTGGCTAACCGCCATAGACTTCAAAGGGCAGGTGAATTTAGAAACCTAAAAATACTGTTTCTTGCCACAAACGTTAAGAAAAACTGGTTTCAAAGGGTCTAACGCCTGGACAGGGGCATGTCAGAGGGGGATCCATGCCAAAAGTGCCACCAAAAATTATAGCGTTGACGCAGAGTCAGGTTTTAATCCCTAAAGGGCAGAAATCACAGTACATCCCTACATTTGTGGAATAAAGGGTTGCTTTTAAATGTCCAGAGTGGTAATATGCCCGCTTCACACTAACAGGACAAACACTGCATTTACTGAGATTGAGCGCTAACAGGTCTGTAAGGCCCTTAGGTGTGTGTGTGTGGTGCTGCATGTGCGCTCAACTTAACGGACTAGTGTTGCTACAATTTTCACCAGACAGACTCAGTGTACAGCCTAATTTATTTATTTGTTGGCCCAATTGTGAACTGCACTGTCATGATATAGCAGCTAGTTATGATGTTGGAATAATGCAGAAGCCATATTTTCACATTTTCTGTCTGCGGTGTATTATGTCAGATGTGTACTATTGTCGCCTGGACTGGCTGCAGTGTGTTTTGATGCAAATCACACCAGCACAAGGAGCCCGGAATTTACATATGACAGCCGTCTGGAATGTTAAAGAACTCTAGGCCAGCCAGGAAACCCTTAATCAGAAGTCTTTTGATGTGGGTGTTAAAATACAGTTTTACCTGTGGTCGAAATATTGGGCGGGAAGTGTGTGAAGTGTTTTGACCTCGATTCATAAACAGCAGTGCGATAAAAACAATCTTGTCGGGAAAATACCGCACTCGGTATGTTCCCGGGCAGTGTGCTAATTCATAAAGATTTCCCCAGCTGCTGTTGAAGGTCGGTAAATTACCGCAGCCCATTGAGCAGTAGAGTAGAGCAGTGTGCCGATATCGCTCTTTTGCCCTGCAGAGATGACTCATACAGACTTTCCCTGCACTAATGACTCATACAGACTTTCTCTGCTCTGATGACTCATACAGACTTTCCCTGCACATCTGACTAGCTAGCACATATGACTCATACAGACGACTCACACAGACGACTCTCTGAACAAATGACTCACACAGACGGCTCTCTGAACAAATGACTCACACAGACAGCTCTCTGAACAAATGACTCACACAAACGGCTCTCTGAACAAATGACTCACACAAACGGCTCTCTGAACAAATGACTCACACAGATGGCTCTCTGAACAAATGACTCACACAGACGGCTCTCTGAACAAATGACTCACACAGAATTCGTCTCTCTGCACTTTGCTTTGTAACACCTCACCAGAGGTGTCGGTAACTTGTTAAGACCTCAGCAGAGGTGTTGGTAAATATCGTCAGGCTTACCGCTTCTTGAAGGCTTTATGAATTGAGGTTTGCTGACAATTTACTGACATGTGTTGGAGGTAACTACAGCCAAGTCGGTAATTTATCTCCCTGGTCGGTAATGTCAGCTTTTCATGCGGAAACAGCCTTTATGAATTGACACATTGCTAAGTGGTCGGGAAAGTCTGCTGTTTTCAGCATTACCACATGCAGTAATGCTTTATGAATTGAAGCCTTAGTGTATAAACAGGATACTTGTTGTTATCCAAGTACAATCAGGACTAATTGAGTCTGCAAAGTTCAAGGTGGGACAGGAAAGCTTTGAAGTTGCATATCACAGCCAGAAAGGATATGACAAGCATTCTGTGCAATCTGGGAAATTGCATTAGTTTTGGGACTGAACATTAAATGCCCCAGGCCTCAAATCTGGCTATAAAACCTCAGCTAGGAAGATTTAGAGTTGTAGTTCCCTGGAGATAGCAAATACGCTAGAACTGCCCTGACTACTGGTCAGACTGCGTTCTCCCGCAAACAACGTTCAACCGTCATGCTGGTAACGTTATTCCCATTTTATTTTTATGCAAACTGTCTTGTGTGTATCTTTGTTTCTTGTACTTTGTAATTTTTACTTTGTTTTTGTAAATCCTTTTGTATACTTGTCTGTACTGTTCCACTTTTTGGAATATTAAATATTTATTTAATAAATTTGACTTCTGCTATACTAAGCCAACGCTCATAGCCTAGAGAGAGTCTGCAGTGTAACTTGCGTTACAAGTTCAGTGCCTGATTGTGCCTTGCTACTGTGTGTGTGTGTGTGTGTGTGTGTGTGTGTGTGTGTGGCATTCCCGTATTTGGCCTAAGTGTCTAGCAACAGCTAGTGGTGGCAGTGAGAAGTGTTCTGAGGGGTCACAGCCTTGTGTTAGCTCGAATAAGGCTGCTTCCCCTCTCGATCTGGTCAAACCCGCAGTCGGGAACTGTATCTGCAGGTGTGCCACGGGGCCAGTTCCTGACATGCACCATGCTAACTAGTTATGGGATCATGCAGCCGCATGAGATTGGGCGGTAACACGTCTGTAAGGCCCCTAGGTGTGCTGGTGCTGCATATGCACTCAACCAAATGGACCAGCTTGGTCATTGTTATTTTTAAAAAAACGATTTGATTTTTAGAAAAAAAATGTCAATTTCATTTACAATTTTTTTTAAATTAATTTAGTGCGTGCTGCTCAAGTGAATGCATCAGCATGACGTCACGTGTAGCAAAGACCTGGATGGGATGGGAAGTTAATTATAAAACTTTATGATGGTAGCAAGCAGACTGGCTCACTGTACAACCTATTTTTTTTTTAGGCCTACTGGTGGTGAACTCCTCAATGCTAACTTGTTACACGACCATGCAGCCATGTGACATTGGGCAGTAACAGGTCTGTATGGCCCTTAAGTGTGCAGGTGCTGCATGGGCGCTCAAATGAATGGACCAGCTTGGGCGTGGTTATTTATAAAAAAAAACTATTTGTGTTTTAGAGAAAAAATGTTAATGTCATTTCCAATTTTTTTTTTTTTTATTAATTTAGTGTGTGCTGCAGTGCTCAAGTGAACAGACCAGCATGGCGTTACGTGTAGCAGAGGCCTGGATGGAATAGGAAGGTAATTATAGAACTTTATGATGGTAGTAAGCAGAGTAGGCTCAGAATAAGACCTATTTTTTTTAAGCCTATTGGTGGTGAACTCCTCCATGTTAACTAGTTATGCAACCATGCATCCATGCGAGATTGAGCGGAAACAGCCAGGTCTGTAAGGCCCTTAGATGTGTGGGTGCTGCATGTATTCTCTGAAGCAGCTTAGTCTACGGAGGCGCTTGGCCACAGTACAGACCCTTTTTGCTTTCTCCAGTTAATTGCCTGATGAGGCAGGATTGTGACCTGCGAAACGCGTTGCACCTTGGAGATTCTAATAAATTTGAATTACAGTAACTTTTTTTAGTCTGTTTTTCCACAAGGGAGGTAAGTCCACCAAACTTCCCCTTTTTAAATTGTTTTTAATGAATTTTAAGCTTGTTGGTGCCTTTGTATACAAATTGCAACCAGTCTACAACCCATTTTTTTTTTTAAAGCATATTTGTCAAATTTATAAGAACCTAGCTGATGACTCAGCATTGCCCAGGTATGTATTTGGCTGCTGTTGGCTCTGCCCACTTTTTCTAACCCTAACACACAAACAGTCAATGACCAAGTTTGTGAGCTTTGGGGTTCTTGGTTGGAATCAATAATTTGTATTTTACCATTGAAATGAAACAAATCTGATTGGCTGTTTGTGGCTCCACCTTCTTTCTGAATTTGAACCCCAGTTACCCAATGACCAACTGTATCAGGTTTGAGGCTTGTACCATTAACAGTGCAGAAATGACTTTAGGAATGTAAAGCAGAACTGTAAATTCCAATAAAACAAACTGTTTCACTTATCTGGGGCTTCCTTAAAGGAGTCATCAGGGGAAAAATGCTAAAATAAGTGGTACTTACTGGGGGCTTCCTCCAGCTCCAAGCTCCCAGGACGTCCCTCACTGCAGCTCTGCCCGCAGCCGTTCGCCGCAGAACATATCATCCCAGGTAGTAAGGAATCTGTATACCAAGTTTTGTTGAAATTGGTCAAGGCGTTTTTGAGTGATCATGGCAGATACATAAATACTGTACTACACACATACATACAATTTTATATACAGATATATAGATCTATATATATATAAAATCGGATGTATGTGTGTGTGTGTGTGTGTGTGTGTGTGTGTGTGTGTGTGTGTGTGTGTGTGTGTGTGTGTGTATGTGCCGCGATCACTCGAAAACAGCTTGACGGATTTGAACAAAACTTGGTATACAGATCCCTTACTACCTGGGTGTAACGATCGGTGAAGCACAGAGAGGATCTGATTACCGGTGATCTGCAGTATCACTGGGAATACAGAAATATACCAGATTATAAGTGATCTGCAGTATCACCGATAATCCAATATACCAGGACAAATCTCTAGTTCACCTGAGTAGTGTGTAGTGTTTGGTGTAACAGTAACACTTAGAGGACTAGGCCTCAGTGCAGTGAGGAGTACTGCACAGATTCCTTCCGAAGACCTGAACTCTCCAAGGCGGGGAGGAGTCAGGCCAAGAGTAGGAAGGATTGTCTGAAAGTGACACTCAGGAGGAAGTGTCACTAACAGGACGGGGAACCGCCTCCAATAGTAAGGTCGGTTCTCGAGGTCGGACAAGCCAGATCGTAAACACACGGACTGATAAAGTACAGATTCAGAAGGCAGAGGCGGAGTCTAGGTACAGGCAGGGTTCGGCAACAGGGTATCAGAAATATCGAGGTACAAGATCAGGAGGCAGAAGCAGAGTCTAAGGACGAGCCGGTGTTCGGCAACAGAGTAACAGAATGGCAAGGTACAAGATCAGAGTTCAGGAGGATAATCAGGCAGGCAAAGGGTCATAACAGATAATCACAACCAAACTAGTACTTTAAGCTATCAAGAGAATCTAGCTAAGTGTAGGATTACAGCTCCAGCTGGTCCCGGCACACTTAAGGATCTGACTACAGGTCTGAGTGCTCCCACGTATGTGTTCGCAACGCCAGACAACCAGCAACTGAACAGCCAGCAGTATATATACAGATAAGGACTGCCCAGCACCTCCCATAGTGCTGGACCAATGAAAGATGAAACCAGTGTCAGCTGACCAGCCTGGTCAGCTGACTACTTCTGGCTGTCATATAATCCCTGCCTGAGTGCGCGCACGCACGTCACTCTAAACCTAGAGGGACTATGTGTCCCAGCCACCCCAGCACCGCTCTGCGGTGCCTCCACAAAGGGGCCATGCGCGCTAACTGCCGCGTCCAACGCGGCGGTTTTTCCGCGCTCCGCCATGCCCTGCACGGGGACAGCCGCCTCAGACTGAGTGGAGGCGGCTGCCTCTCCGTGCTCTGCAACGCTATGCGCGGAAAGAGCCGCCTGCCGCTGACTCATGGCGGCGGCTCTTCCACGTTTCTTGACAGTACCCCCCCTCCTTCCCCCCGAGGAGTGGACTCCGGACAGCTCCTTCCAGGCTTTTCTGGATGTAAGGCATGAAACTCCTTCCTCAATTCGTCCGCATGCATGCGACTCCCCGGTACCCATTGTCTCTCCTCAATGCCATACCCTTTCCAATGCACCAAATATTGCACTGAGTTTTGTACAATGCGTGAATCTAAGATCTTTTCTACCTCATACTCAGGTTGGTCATCTATCATCACAGGAGGAGGAGGGCCCACATGAACTGCCGGTTTGAGCAGGGACACGTGAAATGATCTCACCCCACGCATGCTGGCGGGAAGATAAACGGCATAAGTAACGTTGTTGATTTTCTTAGTCACAGAAAATGGACCCACAAACCTGGGGCCCAGTTTGGCAGATGGCTGCTTCCATGTCAAGTGACGTGTGGACACCCAGACTAAATCCCCTGGCTGAAACTTCCATTCCACGGAACGTTTGTCCGCTGGACCCTTTTGACTTTTAAATGCTTTCTGCAAATTCTCTGCCAATCCTCCAGTGCTGGAAACGGAGTAGAGGTCACTGGCAATGGGGAGAATTTAGGCAACCTCCCGTTTACTATCTGAAATGGAGAGAACCCCGATGAGGAACTTTTCAAGTTATTGTGTGCAAACTCCGCGAAAGGCAAGAACTTGACCCAATCATTCTGTGCCTCAGCAACATAACACCTCAAAAATTGTTCCAAAGCCTGATTGACCCTCTCCGTTTGCCCATTGGTCTGTGGGTGGTAGCCTGACGAGAATGACAGCTCCATGCCCATTTGATGGCAAAATGCCCTCCAAAATCCAGACACAAATTGGACTCCCCTATCTGACACAATGTTTTCCGGAATGCCATGCAACCGGAAGACGTGAACGATGAACAATTCGGCCAGTTCCTGAGCCGAGGGGAGTCCTTTCAGGGGCACAAAATGGGCCATTTTGCTAAAACGGTCGACTACCACCCAAATGACCGACATGCCTTCAGACCTGGGCAGTTCCCCCACAAAATCCATGGACAGATGGGTCCATGGCTCGCTCGGGGTGGGCAAAGGCTGTAACCTTCCCACAGGTGCCAGCCGGGAGGGTTTACTTTTAGCACATACCGCACATTCCCTGACAAATTCCTTGCAGTCTGTTGCCATAGAAGGCCACCAAGCACACCTGGCAATCAGATCCTGCGTTCTGGCAGCACCAGGGTGACCAGCATTCTTATGGGCGTGAAACATTTGTAAAACCTGTAAAGGAAAAGGTAGTGGGATAAACAAAACCCCCTCAGGTTTTCCCTCAGGGACATCCTGTTGAAAGGGACCCAGAACCTTTGTCCAATCCTCCCAGGTCTCTGTGGCTGCTAACACTAACCTCTGCGGGATGATGGACTCAGGAGCGGGGGGCTGTGCTGTCTCTAATTCGAAACATCTGGACAGGGCATCTGCCTTGATGTTTTTGCTGCCCGGAGTGTACGTGATAATAAATCTGAACCTCGTAAAAAACAAAGACCAACGGGCCTGACGGGGACTTAGTCTCTTAGCCCCCTCGATGTATTCCAAATTCTTGTGATCAGTGTAAACCGTGATCGTATGTTCTGCCCCTTCTAACCAGTGGCGCCATTCTTCAAATGCCAATTTTATGGCCAGAAGTTCCCGGTTGCCTATGTCGTAGTTTTTCTCTGCCGGTGAAAACCTACGGGAAAAATAAGCGCATGGATGTAATCTGCCCTGTAACCCTGACCGCTGAGACAGCACCGCCCCTACCCCAACCGCCGAGGCGTCAACCTCCACAATAAAGGGAAAGGACGTGTCTACATGTCTCGAAATAGGCGCTGAGCAAAACAATTTTTTCAAGTGAGAAAAGGCTGCCACAGCCTCAGGGGACCAGTGGTTGGTATCTGCCCCCTTTTTTGTGAGACTGGTAAGGGGAGCAATTATCGTGGAGTACCCCTTTATGAACCTCCTATAGTAGTTCGCAAAACCAAAAAATCTCTGCAGGGGCTTCAACCCCACTGGCTGTGGCCATTCCAGGACAGCTGTGACCTTGGCAGGATCCATTGACACGCCTGAGGTGGAAATCACATACCCTAAAAATGTGACAGTGGTCACCTCGAAAATACACTTCTCCAACTTGGCATGAAGCATATTTTGCCTCAATTTGTCCAACACAAATTTAACGTGGACCCTGTGCTCGGAGAGGGTGTTGGAATAGATTAGTATATCGTCGAGGTATACCAGCACAAATCTACCCAACACCTCCCTGAATACCTCGTTGATTAATTCTTGGAAGACGGCTGGCGCATTGCACAACCCGAAGGGCATCACTAAGTACTCGTAATGCCCGTCGGGTGTGTTGAAGGCCGTCTTCCATTCATCGCCCTTTCTAATGCGGATCAGGTTGTATGCACCCCTCAGATCTAACTTTGAAAAGATCTTAGCGTTTGTGACCTGCGTGAACAAATCGTCTATCAATGGTAACGGATAACGATTCTTCACCGTGATTTTATTCAGGCCACGGTAGTCGATGCAAGGTCGAAGCCCTCCGTCTTTTTTCTTAACAAAAAAGAAACCGGCCCCCGCAGGTGACCGGGAGGGGCGAATGAACCCTTTGGCTAAATTGTCACGAATGTACTCCTGCATTGCTATTTTCTCTGGTCCAGACAAATTATACAGGTGACCCCTAGGGGGCATACAACCGGCACGGAGATCGATGGGGCAGTCGAAAGGGCGATGAGGAGGTAACTTGTCAGCAGCCTTGGGACAGAATACATCCGAGAATTCAGAGTATTGCTCGGGAACACCCTCCACATGAAACTTGGTCTGACCTAAAGTCACTTTCCCTAGACACTGCCGGGAACAGAAGTCTGACCAACTAGTTAATTGTCCTGCAGCCCAATTAATCTGTGGCGAATGGAGCTGCAGCCAGGGCATACCTAAAACAATTGTGGAGGTAGTCATATGTAACACAAAAAAACTTAGACTCTCGTTATGCAGAACCCCAATAGTGACTTCCACCTCTGGTGTCTGAGACAGCGGACGGTCCCTTTGCAGCGGGGAGTCGTCCACAGCAGTAACCTGGATAGGTGGTCTTACTGGGGTGAGTGGAATGCCCAACTTCTCTGCAAACTCGGAACACATAAAATTAGCCGCAGAGCCTGAATCAACAAAGGCCTCCGTGCAGGGTCGGACTGGGACACTAAGGGCCCACCAAGGAAGTTTCAGCCTGGGCCCCCCCCCCCAGATCCCCTCCTTCTCCTTTCCCCCCCCCCCCCCCCCCCCCATTTTGAGCTCACATACACATGTACTCTAGAAATTTTGCATGAGTTTATGGTAGGGAAAAGATTGTGAGCACTTCTGAGGACAGTCTCCAATAGGGATATGTCCACATGCGGCACGCGCAGCAGCGAAAGTAAATGGGTGTCACCACGCACTGGAACATCGGCGTGGTCACGATGAGTCATGGGCAGACTTAAAAAAAAACAAAACACAACATAAGTAGCGGTGTTATTCACAGAGATTAGGTCCGACCAGATACATTTTAGATAAAATATTCAAGTAGTTACATGCCTCATGATAATTCATCAAGTAGTCAAATCGCAGCAGATTTTCCGACAAAATGCAATCAGGTTGGCGGCAGATACCCCCACAACATGCAATCAGGTTGGCGGCAGATACCCCCACAAAATGCAATCAGGTTGGCGGCAGATACCCCCACAAAATGCAATCAGATTGGTGGCAGATACCCCCCAAAATGCAATCAGGTTGGTGGCAGATACCCCCCCCAAAAGTGGGCAGCAGTGACCAGAAAATCGTAATGTGGGCAGCACACACCTGAAAATGGCAATGTGGGCAGCAGTCACCAGAAAATCGTCATGTGGGCAGCAGGCACCTGAAAATCGTAATGTGGGCAACAGACACTTGAAAATCGTAATGTGTGCAGCAGACACCTGAAAATCACAATGTGTGCAGCAGACACCTGAAAATCACAATGTGTGCAGCAGACACCTGAAAATCACAATGTGTGCAGCAGACACCAGAAAATCGCAATGTGGGCAGCAGTTACCAGAAAATCGCAATGTGGGCAGCAGTTACCAGAAAATCGCAATGTGGGCAGCAGGCACCAGAAAATCACAATGTGGGCAGCAGGCACCAGAAAATCGTAATGTGGGCAGCAGACACCTGAAAATCGCAATGTGGGCAGCAGTGACCAGAAAATCGTAATGTGGGCAGCAGACACCTGAAAATCGTAATGTGGGCAGCAGACACCTGAAAATCGTAATGTGGGCAGCAGACACCTGAAAATCGCAACGTGGGCAGCAGACACCTGAAAATCGCAATGTGGGCAGCAGACACCTGAAAATCGTAATGTGGGCAGCAGACACCTGAAAATCGCAACGTGGGCAGCAGTGACCAGAAAATCGTAATGTGGGCAGCAGACACCAGAAAATCGTAATGTGGGCAGGTTGGTGGCAGATACCCCCCTCAAAATGCAATCAGGATGGTGGCAGATATCATACCCCCCCCCCCCAAAAACGCAATCAGGTTGGCAGCGGGCAAAGATCGGCGGGGTGGGGTGGAAGCCACCCCCCTCCCTCACCTAGGGGCCCCCCCTCCAGAATTGCAGCCAGCGGCAGCACCGGGGATGAATCACCAGCATGATGGAGATCCGTAGCTCTGCGTGCCGCTGGCTGGTCTCTGTCTCCTGAACTGACTGTCCAATCACGCTCTCGCAGTACTTCCTGCGAGAGCGTGATTGGACAGTCAGTTCAGGAGACAGAGACAGACCAGCCAGCGGCACGCAGAGCTACGGATCTCCGTCATGCTGGTAAGTGATTCATCCCCGCTGCTGCCGCTGGCTGCAATTCTGGAGGGGGGGGAGCGCGGAAGGGGGGCCCCTAGGTGAGGGAGGGGGGGGGAGGCTTCCGCCCCTCCCCGCCGATCTGTGCACAATGTCCCCCCTTCCTGCGCTTAGCCCCCCTCCTTTTTAGCACTGGGGCCCCCAGGAGGCGGGACGGCCGGGGCCCACCGATGGGACCATCGGTGGTTCGGTGGGCCTGTCCGAGGCTGCCTCCGTGGCTTCAGATTTGTCCCCCCACGTAATCGTACAAGGGAGGAGCAAACGTTTTTCTTTTAGGGGTGTGAGTTGGGCGCCTAGGGTGTCACCCCTTACAACTCCTAGGCGGTAGCGTTTCCCGGCTTAATGGGACAGTCTCGTACCCTATGCCCCCCTTCACCACAGTACAAACATAATTGTTCAGACATTCTCCGTCTTCTCTCCACTTGGGTTAGCTTAGACCGACCGATCTGCATCGGCTCAGGTGGAGGCAAGACCGGAGACGATGAGACAGAAGGAGATGGATTTACTAGGGGTGCAGCGGGAGGCGCTGCGTAAGAAGTCAACCTGACACGATGACTGCCCCTAGTCTGTCTCTGATGGCGTAGCCTACGGTCGATTCGAATGGCCGATGAGATGGCCTCATCGACTGTTTTGGGCTCGGGTTGACTTAGCATTAGGTCGCAGACCTCATCCGACAACCCAGACAGGAAGTAATCCAACAGGGCATAAGTGTCAAACCTGGCCGTAACTGACCACCTACGAAATTCGGCCGCGTAATCTTCGACTGGACCCTTGCCTTGCCGTAAAAGCTTGAGCTTCCGCTCAGAAGTCGAGGCAAGATCTGGGTCATCGTAAATTACCGCCATGGCTTTAAAGAATTCCTCCACAGAGGTAAGGGCTAAGTCACCGGCAGGCAAATTGTACGCCCAGGTCTGGGAGTCACCAGATAGCAAGGTTTTAATAAATATGACCCGTTGGGTCTCAGTCCCAGAGGATCGAGGTCTCAACTCAAAATACGATAACACTCTACTCTTAAAATTCCGAAAGTCAGACTTGTGGCCGGAAAATTTATCAGGTACGGGCATACGTATGTCATCACTAAGAGGGGATCGCACTGAATCAACTGACGCCTGGAGGGTTCGCACAGAGCCTGATAGGGCATCAATTAATGCTTTGTGCTGGCCCAGTGCTTGATGGATGTTATCCACCGAAGTGGCAAGCACACCCAGAGGGTCAGCGCGTGCGTCCATCTGTCTTTTGGTCTGGCGTTCTGTAACGATCGGTGAAGCACAGAGAGGATCTGATTACCGGTGATCTGCAGTATCACTGGGAATACAGAAATATACCAGATCATAAGTGATCTGCAGTATCACCGATAATCCAATATACCAGGACAAATCTCTAGTTCACCTGAGCAGTGTGTAGTGTTTGTGTAACAGTAACAACAGTAACACTTAGAGGACTAGGCCTCAGTGCAGTGAGGAGTACTGCACAGATTCCTTCCGAAGACCTGAACTCTCCAAGGCGGGGAGGAGTCAGGCCAAGAGTAGGAAGGATTGTCTGAAAGTGACACTCAGGAGGAAGTGTCACTAACAGGACGGGGAACCGCCTCCAATAGAAAGGTCGGTTCTCGAGGTCGGACAAGCCAGGTCGTAAACACACGGACTGATAAAGTACAGATTCAGAAGGCAGAGGCGGAGTCTAGGTACAGGCAGGGTTCAGCAACAGGGTATCAGAAATATCGAGGTACAAGATCAGGAGGCAAAAGCAGAGTCTAAGGACGAGCCAGGGTTCGGCAACAGAGTAACAGAATGGCAAGGTACAAGATCAGAGTTCAGGAGGATAGTCAGGCAGGCAAAGGGTCATAACAGATAATCACAACCAAACTAGTACTTTAAGCTATCAAGAGAATCTAGCTAAGTGTAGGATTACAGCTCCAGCTGGTCCCGGCACACTTAAAGATCTGACTACAGGTCTGAGTGCTCCCACGTATGTGTTCGCAACGCCAGACAACCAGCAACTGAACAGCCAGCAGTATATATACAGATAAGGACTGCCCAGCACCTCCCATAGTGCTGGACCAATGAAAGATGAAGCCAGTGTCAGCTGACCAGCCTGGTCAGCTGACTACTTCTGGCTGTCATATAATCCCTGCCTGAGTGCGCGCACGCGCGTCACTCTAAACCTAGAGGGACTATGTGTCCCAGCCACCCCAGCACCGCTCTGCGGTGCCTCCACAAAGGGGCCATGCACGCTAACCGCCGCGTTCAACGCGGCGGTTTTTCCGCGCTCCGCCATGCCCTGCAGGGGGACAGACGCCTCAGACTGAGTGGAGGCGGCTGCCTCTCCGTGCTCTGCAACGCTATGCGCGGAAAGAGCAGCCTGCCGCTGACTCATGGCGGCGGCTCTTCCGCGTTTCTTGACACTGGGATGATATGTTCTGGGGGTCTCGCCTCCCCCCCTGCACACCTGGGCGGAGCTACAAACAGCCAATCATATTCCACGCATTCATGTCAATGGAAAAAATGTAAAAGGCTGCCATTCTCACAGTAATTAAGCCAGAGTCCCTACACTTGGCACAGTTGGTCATTTGTGACCAAGGTGACAAATCCAGGAAAAGTGGGCGGAGCATAAAACAGCCAATCGAATTTCAGCCACTCATTTTTAATGGGAAAATGTAAACTGCAGCCATTCTTACACTGTTAATCGCAGGGTTTTCAAACTTGGCACAATTGGTCACTGGGTGACTGGGATTAATGTTCAGGAAATAGGTGAAGCCTACAACAGCCAATCAAAATTAACCTGTTGATTTTTATGGTGAATATTTAATTTGCTGCCTTTCTTACACTGTTAATAGCAGATGCCTCAAACCTGCTACAGTTGGTCACTGGGGTTCAAATTCAGAAAGGGGCGGAGCCACAAGCCGCCAATCAAATTTGCTTAATTTCAATGGGAATATACAAATTTTTGATACCAAGGACCTCAAAGCTCATAAACTTGATAATTGAGTGACTGTATGTCAAGGTTAGAAAAAGTGGGCGGCGCCAACAACTGAATTTTTTTCCATGGGAAAATATAAACTTCAACCATTCTTACACTGTTAATGGCAGGGTTCCCAAACTTGACACAGTTGGCCAGTGCTGCTCGGATACCACTTTTCACTATCTGGAACCAATTCGGATCAGGATACCCCTCTATCCGATCTGGGTCGGATATCCGGATCAAAAAATTTTCCGATCCGAATCCGGGTCGGATATCCGACCCCAGTATCCGGCCGGATTCTGATATCCAGATGGAAAACCGTAAGTGGCCTTTCAATTGCTTTAAAAACGTCTTTTAGGGTATATGAGGCATGTAGCATCATTATTTTGTAAAGGGAAACACTAATTGATGATGTGGGGACTTAAAATTCCCCCCCCCCCCCCAAAAAAAAAAAAAAAAAAAAAATGGCTGTCAATTAACATCAGGACTAGGTTCCAGGAAGCGGTCGTACTGCCGCAGTTGGGGCCTCCCCACAACTCAGACAGCACAGACACCTCCAAAAAAATTACACAGCTATTGTGTTTACATAGTTGACCATGGCACTTAGTGTGTTGGTACCACGGCTGTGAAAAAAATTAGAACCTGGCTTAATGAAGATGGAGTCAGGAGGTTGTGGTGGTAAAGGGTGGTGAAGCAGGCATAGTGATTCCCACTCAGCCACTTCATTTCCCCCTCTTGCCAACAACAGGGGCAGGAACTCACCAACCGCCCAAGTCTGGTTCATTTTTTAAAAAAGTCAGCCTGTCCACAGACTGGCTGGACAGACAAGAGCGCTTCTCAGTGACCACGCCACCGGCCGCACTGAAGCACCTTTCTGACATCACGCTGGAAGGTGGGCAGTATTGTGCTCCAGATATCCAGGTGCTTGACCCAGTACTCCAAGGGGTCCACAGGGGTGTCAAGCCCGCTGTAGGACCCCATATAGTCGGCCACCATCCGGGTTAGATGCTGGTTCTGGCTTTGAGAGCCGGATGCTGCTGCAGGCACCTCCTCTGTAGCAACGGCTGCCGGGAGGCTGAGCGCTGACCACAAAAGAGTCACTCAGCAGGGTCTGGTGGTGGTGGCATTTTAGGCTTGCACGGGAAGCCGAGGAGGGAGCAGAGGAGACCACTGAGGAGGACTGGCTGCCTGAACAGGACTCAGTGTCAGCAGGAGTGACAAAGGGGGTTATGGTGCTCTGACCTCTGCAAGGGCCAGCGCCAGCTTCCTTCAGCCTCTTGAATTCCTCATGCTCAGGTTTGTGCTTATTGGCCAGATGATTTATGAAGCTGGAGGTGCCAAAAGTGGAGGGGTGAGACCCTCTGCTCAGCTTCACATGGCATAATTTGCAAGTTACAAACTTGCTATCAAGTGAGGGCAGATGGAAAAACTGCCATATTGGGGATTGCAGTTTGCCCTTACGTGGCTCAGAATGGGATGCTGATGAAGATTTTCTCCCAGTGGTGGTTGGGGCCTGGGGTTGAGTGGTGTGGCTGGTGGTAGTAGTGCCACTGGCAGATGGAGCAGCAGGCTCTGGGTCACGCATTCCATGCCCACTGCTGCTCCTGCCAATCCCTGCAATGCTGATCCTGTGTGCCAGACCCACTGAATCCTCCTTCTCAGAGTCAGAGCTGACATCCCCCTCCGGTCGCTGGTAGTCTGGGTCCTTCACCTCATCATCAACATCAAACTCCCCCTCCTCAAACAACTGCTGGGATGATGAGCCCGCCTCAAACTCCTCTTCTGCTGACACATCATGGACGGGTTCCCCCACAACAATTACTGTCAGCATCTCAGACTCTTCCGCAAAGCCAATTTTGCTAAGAATGTTTTCTCTAGGGCTGGTGGTGGCTGGATAGTGTAATGGTTAAGGGCTCTGCCTCTGACACAGGAGACCTGGGTTTGAATCTCGGCTCTGCCTGATCAGTAAGCCAGCACCTATTCAGTAGGAGAGCTTGGGCAAGACTCCCTAACACTGCTACTGCCTATAGAGCGCGTCCTAGTGGCTGCAGC
Organism: Hyperolius riggenbachi; assembly: GCF_040937935.1. Lineage (NCBI taxonomy): Eukaryota > Metazoa > Chordata > Amphibia > Anura > Hyperoliidae > Hyperolius > Hyperolius riggenbachi. Next base: position 35,956,354 of record NC_090653.1, on the reverse strand, counting down.
TCTGGCGCTTTGAGTCCGCCAGGAGAAAAGCGCGATATAAATGTTCTGTGTTTGTTTGTTGTTTGTTTGGTGGTGGCCTCACTGGCCTGCTCGTCATCATCCACAGGCGCGGCGTCTTTCTCCTCCAATTTGCGCCGCTGACCCTGCTTGAAAATTGACGCAACACGCTGCTGCGTCTCTGCAGCGTGACTCCCCCTAACAGCTGGACGGCCAGTGGGTAGCGGCGGCATGGAGACTGATGCGGAAAAACTGCTGCCGGAGGCCACAATGTTGCTCCCTCTCCTCTTGGCCTTGCTGCCCCTCCCCTGGCTGCCAGTGCCAGACATAGTACCAGATATGTGATGTCACAGTCAGATGATGTGTGGGGTACTTTATTATTGGCGGCGGGCTTGGACTGTGTGAATCAGCACAGAGTGAGTGACAGACAGGAGCAGAGTACAACAACAACGACACACTGACACTGCTCAGTCAGCAGCACAGCAGCTGCAGCACTGCAATAATCGGTAGTAGCAGGCTAGCAGCTAACACAGTACTCTCACTCTCTAACAACTAATAGCACTGCAACTACACAATATAACACAGTAATACTAACTACCTAACTACTAAGGCTAATAGCAGGCCAGCCAGCACCAAGGAGCCTGGACTGTGTGCACACACAGCACACACATACAAAGACACAGGACCTAGCAGGCACAGGCAGCTGCTGCAGCTGAAAGACTGACTGACAGAGTGACTGACACTAACAAATTACACAGACTAGCTAACTACAACACAGTAAACAATTGTATAGAGAAGGTGTTTAAGTGTTAAAACGCTGGGTTTATCACTCAGATGATGCACTTGCTTCAGCCAAACACACTGGGCAATGTATCTCAGTGGCAGTCACAAAACAAGGATGAGATTCTCATCATGGCCCTCTCCTTATATACAGGAGGGACTGGCCAAGGTTCCCCTCTGTGATTGGTTGCTTGGGCTTAGGCTGGGAGCGCTCTGATTGGCTGAATGACCTCATGGACGTCATCTCCATGGTAACAGTACCCGGATCCGGATATCCGCATATATCCGCGGCTATCCGCCGGGCATGCGACCAACTATCCACAGATAACTATCCGGATTTTGGACCAGGTATCCAGAATCCGGAACCGGTCGGATAGGCCTAAAATGTTCGGATATCCGGGTCTACCCGGATATCCGGAATCCTGTTGAGCTGAGCAGCACTGGTTTTTCAATTTCGCTGTAACGATTGGTGTCAGCACACAGAGGATTTCTGATTATTGGTGATCTGCTTTATCACCAATAATGCAGATGCTATACCCAATTATGTGTGATCTGCAGAATCACCAATAATACCAGTATAGCTTAACACAGACACCTAATGTGGTAAAATGTTTGGTGCAACAGTAAGAAAGGTTATCTCCTGTGGAGCGGGAGATACAGACTCTACTGCAGCCAGTGGACCCCTGAGGTGCAGGTGGCCACGGGCTGTACTCAAGCTGACTTCCTGAAGCGTAGGAGAGACAGACTGTACTGAAGCCGAGGATTCCCAGATGGATTGAGAATCAGACTGTACTGCAGCCAAGGATTCCTTGATGGATTGGGAATCAGACTGTACTGCAGCCAGTGGACTCCTATGGGGTAGAGGCCCCTGGCTGGACTGCAGGGAGGACTTCCTGAGGAGCAGGAAGCCCTTGCAGCTAATTGACACCTGGAGGATTAGTGTCACGAGTAGGTACAGTCAGACTGATCACTCGAGGGATGAGTGACAGCCAGAAGGGTCAGACAGGCCAGGTCGGCAACACACGAGCAGATAAGGTACAGAGACAGAAGGCTGATTCGGTAACCGGGTACAGGCAAGGTTGGCAACTGGTAGACAGGTGGGCAGAGGTACCGAATCAGAAAGCAAGAGAGAGGTCAACAGAGCCAGAGGTCATAACAAATATCAATAAGCACAATCCTAGTTTGAGGTGTGAGGTCCTTGGTCTCGACACCCGGGAACTAGTCTAAAGAATAACACAGTATCCTATGCTAGGGTGTGAGGTCCTTGGCCTCAACACCCGGGAACTGGTCTACAGTATAACACAGCAATGACACAGTAATCCTATACTTGGGTGTGAGGTCCTTGGTCTCAACACCCCGGAACTGGTCTAAAGTATAACACAGTAATGACACAGTAATCCTTTACTTGGGTGTGAGGTCCTTGGTCTCAACACCCTGGAACTGATCTAAAGTATAACACAGTAAACTTCAAGAGCGGAATCTGGCTAAGTTTGAATTCCCAGTTCCAACTGGTTATAACACACTGTAGGATCTGACTGAGGTCTGAGTGCTCACACGTTAGTATTCGCAACGGCAGACAACCAGCAACTGACAAGCAAGTTCTATATATACTACAGCGCTCAGCAGCGCCGCCCAAGCCACTCAGCCAATCAGGAGTCCCGCTGAGATCAGCTGATCGTCCTGATCAGCTGATACCTCTCCTGCTGGCATAAAGGTCCTGTCTTCTGGCGCGCGCGCGTGTAGCTCTCCATCTGTGTGCACTAGAAGGCCCAGGCAAAACATGTTGCTGTGCGGAAACCGCCGGCCTGAACGCGGAGACAGCCGCCCTGTCGCTAGACCGCGCGGCGGCATCTCCGCTATTCATTACATTCGCCTGCCCATTGACGTCTATTGCAGTTTGCAATGTTTGCATGTTCGCGAACCTTTTCACGAGTTCGCGTTAGCAAACGCGGAAATTGAGGTTCCCGACATCTCTATTGATTAGGCAGGTAGGTGGCCAGCCTGCTCCCTCCCCATGGCCATAGTTTGTCTTTCCTTCTGCACGGCGGCCACATCCTCTAGGATAGTCCCCAGCTGCCCCCCTCGCCTCCATCATAGACCTCAGATCAGTGCGGCCGGCAGCTGCCTTGCAGAGGAAGCAGGACAGCGGTTCCCCTAGTAATGGCAATATACAGGAAGTAAGTACTTCCTGTATAGCGCCACTACAGGGAGCCACTGTCCTGCTTCCCCTGCACAGCAGCCATGGGACACGCTGTTCTGAGGTCTATGACGGAGGCGAGGGGGCAACACGTGATTATCCTAAAGGAAGTGGCCGACCGGCTCAGAAGATAAGATGAGCAGCGGCCACCGGGAGGGAGGCGGGCAGGATGCCGCTCCAGGGCCCATGCCGCCTGATGAACTATTTTCAACTAGTATCTGTAATAGATTGCGGAAAAGCTGCCGCGCGGACTGGCTGCAAGGCAGCTGGTTCCGCGTCCAGCGCGACGGTTTTGTCTGAGGTGGCTGGGCCTGTTAGTGCACACAGATTGAGGAATACGCGTGCTCGCGCTTAGAGGCAGAACCTTTATGACAAACGAGAAGGGATCAGCTGACCAGGTTGGTCAGCTGATCTCAGAACAAGTGGCTATTGATTGATCAGCGATGGGTGGTGCCGGGGAGCGCCGCTCTATATATAGTTATTGCTGGTCAGTCTCAAGTTGTCTGCCGTTGCGAACACTTACGTGAAAGCACTCAGACCATAGTCAGATCCCGCAGTGTGTTAGAACCAGGAGGACCTGGGAATTCACATTGAGCCAGATTACTACTGTGTTATCATTGTGTTATACTTCAGACTAGTTCCAGGGTGTTGAGACCACGGACCTCACACCCAAGACTAGGCATTGTTTGATATCGGTTATGACCTATTGCATTCCTGACTATCCCTCTGCTTTCTGATTCGGTACCTACGCATATCTGATTACCTGTTGCCAACCCTGCCTGCCCCTGGTTACCGAATCAGCCTTCTGTCTCTGTACCTTATCTGCCCGTGTGTTGCCGACCTGGCCTGCCCGACCTTGAGAGCTATTTCTCTCCATTGAGAGATTAGTCTCCAGACCTGCTTGTGACGCCCACCTTCTAGGTGTCACTCAGCCACAGGGCCTTCCTGCTATTCAGCCTGGGGCTCCACCCCTTTGGATTTCTCAGGCTGCTGAAAGGTCTTGCACTTCCCAGAGGGAGGTATTTCCCATACTGCCAAGGACCACCTGGTCCTCGGGTGGTCCCACTCAAAGTCATTACTGTTGCACCAAACACTCACACTATATAGGTGTCCAGAGGTTAGTTATACTTGTATTATTGGTGATTCTGCAGATCATCAATAATCAGGTATACATCTGTATTCTTGGTGATTCTGCAGATCACCAATAATCAGATTCTCTCTGTGTGCTGACACCGATCGTTACAGTATCATAATAACCCCTCCCCTCTACTCACCACCCTACACTCTTGACACCCCAGGATAAGCAGGATGAGGGGTGCTATCTTCTTCCTGGGGGACGACAGAGACCCCCCCAAAAAACAGCAGCATCCCCCTATAATAACCCCTCCCCCTCTTCTCACCACCATACACTCCTGACACCCCCAGGATAAGCAGGATGAGGGGGGCCATTTTCTGCCTTCCGGGGGGATACTGAGACCCCCAAACACCAGCAGAATCCCCACATAATAACCTCTCCCCTCTACTCACCACCATACACTCCTGACACCCCCAGGATAAGCACAATAAGGGGGGCCATCTTCACCCTCCTGTGGGGATACTGAGACCCCCAAACACCAGCAGGATCCCCCCATAATAACCCCTCCCCTCATCACCATACACTCCTGACACCCTCAGGATAAGCAGGATGAGGGGGGCCATCTTCTCCCTCCTGGGGGGGGACACTGAGACCCCCAAATACCAGCAGAATTCCCCCATAATATCCCCTCCCTTCTACTCACCACCATACACTCCTGACACCCCCAGGATAAGCAGGATGAGGGGGACCATCTTCTCCCTCCTGGGGGTATACTGACACCCCCAAACACCAGCAGAATCCCCCATAATAACCCCTCCCCCTCTACTCACCACCATACACTCCTGACACCCCCAGGATAAGCAGGATGAGGGGGACCATCTTCTCCCTCCTGGGGGTATACTGACACCCCCAAACACCAGCAGAATCCCCCATAATAACCCCTCCCCCTCTACTCACCACCATACACTCCTGACACCCCCAGGATAAGCAGGATGAGGGGGACCATCTTCTCCCTTCAGGGAGGTGGAAAGTACTGAGAAGCCACAAAACAGCACATCAAGAATGTCTTTACTCGTTAAAATACAAAGCATATTTACAACGAGTTTAACCCTAGCTTTCGTCAAGCATTTATGTGTTTATGAATATAATAAAAGCAATTTTACAACTTACGTGTCTTTGCATTACTCTCTGCCTACACATAAATACCAGCTGTTTAAAGAGAACCCGAGGTGGGATTTACTTATGTTAGTGGGGCACAGAGGCTGGTTGTGCACACTAACACCAGCCTCTGTTGCCCCATGGTGTGCCTCCAAGACCCCCCTGCACGCCGCTATGCCCCCCGCAGTGCTGGCGACACGCAGCATGTCGCCAGCTCAATGTTTACCTATCTGTCAGCGCTGTCTGTCAGTGCCGCTCCCCCGCCTCCTCCGTATCGGCGCTGCCCGCCCGCGTCACTTCCCTCCAATCAGCAGGGGGTATAGCAGCCCCCACCGTTCACGTATTCAAAAAAAATGTCTCAAAAAAATCACTCATGCGCCTATATGTACCATCACATATACATTCTTTTATTCAATTCATAAATACCAATACATGAATCCCTTATAAAACCAGATAAAATTAAATTAAAATGCAAAAAACACTAACTAACTTTCTCAGTACCACCGCCCTATGGTAAACCGTCTGGCACACACCACAACAGATACCTATAGATTGAATCGCTGAGTAAACTTTGTTTTCTAGCATATAATTGCACCGATCCCTATAGCACCTTTCCAATCCCACAAAGGTGATGCACCTTGTTTTAGATTAGCAGTATTAGCTTATCTTTGCTCAAGTATCATCAGTAAATTGCGTCCTGTTAGCTCACAGATGTATAACTCTACAGTTCATATATCCAATGGAGAACAACTCAATAATTCATATGGAGTAGCTTGGACCTCGTCTTGCAAAGCTACAGACATACACTTTCATATATATCCACCAGAGATATAGTGGCAACTCCAGCGTTCCTTTATATGCAGATTGCGTCCTGCAAGATTTTATAAACAGATTGCAGACTTCTAAAACAGATAGCGTCCTGCAGAAATATTTAAGCAGATTGCGTCTTGCAGAATTTCTGTATAGCACAGGACTTCTGTATTTTGCACGGCATTCAAACAAACAGCGTGCTGCGGGTCAAAAGACAGTTCAAACAACTCACGCAGCATCAGGGGTAGACAACTAGTTCCTTTAAGCTTACGATTGGAGGGGAGGTGAGGGTAAATTGTGCATATTTTTAGATTGGTTAAATGTGAAGAGTGAGTACAATTTGGTTTTTACGAGTGAATTTAGCACCCATCAGGTAAATTTTTTAGATTTAACTATTTTTATTCAAGAAGAGGGGATTAAAACAAAGACATTTTTTAAGAAGGTGGATACTAATAGTTATATTTTTATGGACAGCTGCCACATGTTGAAGTGGTTGACGAACATTCCAAAGAATCAATTCACTCATATTAGGCGGAATTGTACTAACTTAGAAGACTTTGATGTGCAGGCAGATATTTTAAAGGAGAGGTTTTTAGAGAAAAAATACGAAGAACTAGTTGAGCATGCATTAAATGAAGTAAGAAACTGTCCTAGAGAGAGGGTATTAGAAAATAGAAGGAAAGATGGTCTGAATCCACCATTGAGCATTAAAATGCAATATAATCAACAGTCTAGAGATATTAAGAGAGTAGTGGATAAGTATTAGGGCATTCTTCAACAAGACAGGACCCTAAATGGGATTTTAACCGAAAAACCAAGGTTTACATTTTGCAAAGCAAACAATTTGAAAAATATGATTGCACCGACTGTCGCTGAAACTAAGAAATCAAAGAGACAGAAAGGGTCTTTTAAGAGGTGCGGTTTCTGTGTTCCATGCAAAAGCACTAAGTACAATGCACCAATAAAACAATTCAGATCAGCAGTGACCCAGGAGGAGTTTGACATTTATGGTAATTTGAACTGTAACAGTAAAGGTGTGATGTATATATTATAGAATGTGGTTGCAATAAGCAATATGTTGGAAGAACAAAAAGGAAACTTCTATCTCTAAATAGTTGCTGGTGCCAGAGCTAAAGGTGTGTTGTGCTGTTGCCAATAGCAACTAACGTATACTGTAGATTCTTACACCTGTGTTCCATCTTTCTCCTCATGCTGGCTTGAGCTGGAGTACAGTAGAAAAGGAAGGGTTATAGTTTGATGACATCAGCCATGTACAAGTCTGATTGCATGCCTAGTAGGGATGGGCGCGGCTTCAGGTGAGTCCGGATAGTGCTATCCGGATCTCACCCAGTAACGCTGTGCGGGGGGGGGGGGGGGGGGGTGTCAAGCTTACCTGTCTGACGTCTTCTTAGGTATGTCCCTCAGCGCCTCCCATGATGCGCTCCAGGCGGCGGTCACGTGCGTACAAACACTTCCTCCTTCCGGGTTGAAGAAAGGAAGTGTTTGTAATCACGTGATGTGCGTGGAGCGCATTGTGGGAGGCGCCGAGGGACATACCTAAGAAGACGTCAGACAGGTAAGCTTGACACCCCTGCCCACCCCGCACAGGTAACTGGGGGGAAATCCGGAAAGCACTATCCGGACTCACCCAAAGCCGAAGTTGCGCCCATCCCTGATGCCTAGTAAAGGGTTTTAAATACCCAGAATATGCAGTTAGGTTGCCACACAGCCTTAGAAGAAGCGCACAATGACCATCAGGCTTTCTGCAGATTGATAGGGCCACCCATTCACAACTTCATAAATAGGCAGTCTTTAGAACTGGAATGCTGGAAAAAGATTGCTGGAAAAGATTGCTTATGTATAAAGCCGTTGATTTGCACTCAGTAACTTCCTGGTCACTGGAGAGAAGTGGGAGATGATGTCTGAAGAGTGTCAGAAGAGAAGGGAGTTTCAGGCCTAGTTCACATTACAAATCACAAGCGCTATCGCAAGCACAGAGCGATTTGGTTAGTGATTTTAAAAACACTTTTCCCTGTGCTTTGCACTTAGAAAAGCGCTTTTCTAAGCGCTTTTGTGGAGTAATGATCTTTTACACTTCCTGAGTCGTCAGTCAAGAAATGAAGTCTTTGACCCAGAAATGAATAAATACAATGTATTTATTCATAAAAGCACTCGGGAAATCGCTATGCAAAACGCTTTTTCAAGCACTTAGCGATTCCCTATACTTTTTATTGAACACAAAAGCTCAGAAAATGGTACAGGAACCGCGTTTGCGATTCAATAGAAAGCGGAACACTCAAGTATGAACACTCTCGTAGGAAATCATTGCACAAGCTTTTAGAGCGATTTCAAAAATCATCAGCGCTTAAAAAAACCCGAAAACATTCATAGTGTGAACAGGCACTCAAGTCTTCCAAATTAACCTATGCATGCAAAAAAAAAAAAAAAAAGTGCTTGCAGAAAATGCAAATGCCGTGAATAAGGTTAAGCGCATAGATGCAGGAAATACAGGCACAGAAGAATGCATATGTTACGGCCAGAACCCGAAGTGTGGCCACTTCTAGTTCTGGCCGGCCACTTCGGGTTCTGGCCGGCCAATGTGCGAAGTGGCCGCAGCGCAGCGGCCAATGTGAGAAATGTAATGTTTACGCCGTCTCGCTGCGGCCAAATTGATGACAACTTGCTTAATTTAATGAAATATAGCCGGCGGCAATGTAATAGATGAAGCCGCCGGCTTTCGCACTGCCTCTCTCCTCTCCCCCCTCCCCCTCTCTCTCCTCTCCCCGCCTCCCATACAATATACGTAGCAGCCAGCGGGGACATGCAGCCGGAGAGTCGTTCGTCGCAGCAGGGGCAGCAGAGTGGGGAGGCTGCAGACATTGCTTCTGCCAGCACCCGCTCTGCAGGAACGGCAGGATTCCCCTGCCGCGACAAACGACTCTCGGGACACGCGTGTCCCCGCCGGCTGCTACGTATTGTATGGGAGGCGGGGAGAGGAGGGAGGTGGGAGGGGGGGGGGGGATCGGGGAGAGGCAGTGCGAAAGCCGGCGGCTTCATCTATTACATTGCCGCCGGCTATATTTAATTAAATTAAGCAAGTTGTCATCAATTTGGCCGCAGCGAGACGGCGCAAACAAAACATTTCTCACATTGGCCGCTCCGCTGCGGCCACTTCGCATATTGGCCGACCAGAACCCGAAGTGGCCGGACAGAACTAGAAGTGGCCACACTGCGGGTTCTGGCCGTAACACATACAAAAATGCAAATATGAGACAGAGGGACAAGCGCATAGATGACCCAGACAAAAACAAATTTGACTGGAGTAGAAAAAAAAAATTAAATGTGACATAAACAAATTGATGCATTACATCACAAAGCCAGCTATTACAACTATCCACCATTCCTCCACTTAGCAGTAACAGACAGCAAAAAAAAAATAAAAAAATATGCTAACAATATAAGCACTGACAAAATGCACAATAAAACTTGATAAGTATTGTCAGGAATCTCACTCCACATGCTGTACAGGAGATAGGACAGCAAATCAGTGCTGACCAGGGATGCTCATCCGGATTTCGGATATCAGACCATTTTTACCCTATCCGGCCGGATCCGGATTCCGGATAGTTGGGCAGATATCCGGATAGCTATCTGCAGATAGTTTCACTACCGACCCAGATATCCGCGGATTTCTCCCAGATATCCGAACCCGGATTACAGGTTCAATAGCAAAAAGGACCTCCCCCTCTCTCTAGTCTTGCAGAAATTTGTAGTATATCAAAAGCAAGCTCACATACCTTGGCCAGGAATCGAACCCAGGTCCACTGCTTGCAGGGCAGCTATGCTCACCACTATACCAACAACCACACACATAGCAAAAGACAGCACTTTGAAGTCTGGAAGATTCCAGGGCAAGGGTGGGAAGGATGAAAAGCTAGGTGGCCCTGCAACCCTTCCTGCTAACCTAAAGCTTACTTATAGACAGTCATATGAGACACATGCCGGGTGCAGGGCTGTGTGGTGAGTGATCATATAGACAGTCATACGAGACACATGCTGGGTGCAGGGCTGTGTGGTGAGTCAACACACTGGCTTAAGACTTTACCAAATCCAATGCTCCAATATGGGGAAGCTTCTCTGTTTGCTGTTTTTTTGTTTTGTTTTTAAGTGTGGTGTCACAGTTCACTCATCTCTTCAACCACAAGAAAGGCCCAGGATTAGTCTTAGCTACCGTAATATCTATGTTACGGCAGGGCCCTTATAACACTTTCTCTTACTGGGCTATGGAAACCGTTTTGCCCATGCGATAAAGCGAGGTGCAAAAATGAAATCATACCTAGCAGAGGATGGTTTCAATCCATCAACCTCTGGGTCATGGGCCCAGCACACTTCTGCTGCACCACTCTGCAATCTGCTTACATTTGTATACAATCTTCAAGTTTAAGAAGGGTACATTAGTTCCCTTCACAAAAGGCCCTGAACCACCAACCTTTTGGTCAACAGCCAAATGCACTAACCAATTGTGCCACAAGGACTGTGTATAGGTCATGGCTGCTAAATGGCTATCTGGGGTTTTCTTCGGACAACTGTTGAGCACAAAATGCAAGGCCATCCCTGGGTGGGCTTGAACCACCAACCTTTCGGTTAATAGCCAAATGCACTAACCAATTGTGCCACAGAGACTAGATGTTGCTGCTTAATGATTTTATGGGGATGTAGGTGTGTCTTTTGGAGGGAGGAAGTAAGTCTGCTCCAAGAAGTTTAATGCCACTTTTTCCTACAACAAAGCATTCCCTGTGTGGCAGCAGAGTGGTGCAGTGGAAGTGTGCTGAGCCCATAACCCAGAGGACGATGGATCAAAACCATCCTCTGCTAGGTGTACTTTTGGTTTTTACACCTTGCTTTACCATATGGGCCAATCGGCCATAGCCCCGTAAGAGAAAGTGTCATTAGGGCCTTGCTGTAACATAGATAGTAGTGTAACAATATGGGGAAGCTTCTCTGTTTGCTGGGGTTTTTTTGTTTTTAAATGCGGTGTCACAGTTCACTCATCTCTTTAACTACAAGAAAGGCTCAGGAGTATTCTTAGCTACCGTAATATCTATGTTACGGCAGGGCCCTTATTACACTTTCTCTTACAGGGCTATGGAAACCGTTTTGCCCATGCGATAAAGCGAGGTGCAAAAATGAAATTATACCTAGCAGAGGATGGTTTCAATCCATCAACCTTTGGGTTATGGGCCCAGCACACTTCCACTGCACCACTCTGCTGCCACACAGGGAATGCTTTGTTGTAGGAAAAAGTGGCGTTAAACTTCTTGGAGCAGACTTACTTTCTCCCTCCAAAAGACACATATACATCCCCATAAAATCATTTAGCAGCAACAACTAGTCTCTGTGGCACAATTGGTTAGTGCATTTGGCTGTTATCAAAGGTCCCTCGCACCTCCCACGATGCATTCTAATGGGCTGTCTGGTGATCAGGGCTGGATTATCAACCAGGCAAAACAAGCAGCTGATTAGGGCCCCATAAAGGTCTAAAGGGCCCCATCAGCATGTATTCTTGTATCTTTTTCATGCCTGCTGCTGCGGCTAAGAGACCCCATCAGCATGTGATCCTTCCTGTATCTTTTTTAACTGCCTGCCGCTATGCTGATATTGGTCCCCCCCTTTCCAAAAACAAGCTTCCGTTGCCATGGTGAGGAGACGCTCTACCAGCCGGCAGAGAATCAGCGTGGGTCGCATCAGTGTGCTGCTCACTGTGGCTGGCTGACGCTGGCTGCTGACCTCATCTTTAGTGGCCCTCTCAAGAGCAGGAATAGGAAACGTGTGTTGTGACAGCAGCAGGAGGAAGCAGAGAGCACTGGGGAAAACAGAGGAAGCTGCAAGATCTGATCAGCAGGAAAGGTAGATGTGGCATTTTTGGCAGAGATGTGTGTGCCCTCTTCTGCTGTGAGCTGTTGAAAGAGATTGGGTTTTGCCTATGTACTGGGAGGTGAACCTTGTTCCTCCTTCAGGCAAGTTGGGCAGTGTGATGGGTCTGTGAGTGAGGGGTGTGCTGGGGGTGATCCAGGGTCACCGGTGCTGGGCATGATCAGGATGACTTATTAAGCAGGTGGATCGTGGCAGGCAGGAGCCACTATCTGCAGTAAGTAACCTGATCCACCTTTCCTGTGTGCTGTCATCATATACATGTGCTGCCTGATCACAGCTGACTGCCTGGCTATGCTCTCCTCCTGAATGAGTTTCAGCGTGACATAGGGATGGAGCTATGCTCCTTTACAAGCAGCCTCGTGACCTGGACGTCTGCCTTATGTGTAATGTGCCTGTGCACAGGCTCGGACAGAGCCGCCGAACCACCGATGGTCCCATCGGTGGGCCCCGACTGCCCCTCCTCCTGGGGGCCCCAGAGCTAAGAGGGAGGGGGGCACAGCTTGGAAGGGGGGGAATTGGGCACAGAGCGGCGGGGAGGGGGGGAAGCGTCCCCCCCCTCCCTCACCTAGGGCCCCCCCTTCCGCGCACCCCCTTCCTCCAGAAGTGCAGCCAGCAGCGAGCGGAGAATAGCTACAGAGATGATGCTATCTCTGCTCCGCTCCGAGTCCGCATGCCGCTGCCCTGCTGGTCTCTGACTGTAGTGTGTGACGCTGTCCAATCACGCTCTCGCAGTACTTCCTGCGAGAGCGTGATTGGACCACGTCACTACAGGAGACAGAGACCAGCAGGGCAGCAGCGGCATGCGGAGCGGAGCAGAGATAGCATCATCTGAAGCTGGTAAGCTATTCTCCGCTCGCCGCTGGCTGCACTTCTCGAGGAGGGGGGTGCGCGGAAGGGGGGGCCCTAGGTGAGGGAGGGGGGGGACACTTCCCCCCCTCCCCGCCGCTTTGTGCCTAATTCCCCCCCTTCCAAGCTGTGCCCCCCTCCCTCTTAGCTCTGGGGCCCCCAGGAGGAGGGGGGTGCGCGGAAGGGGGGGGCCCTAGGTGAGGGAGGGGGGGAGGCTTCCCCGCTGATCTGTGCCCTCTGCCCCCCCTTCCAAGCTGGGGGGGGACTTGCATTGTGTGGGGGTATCTCTGCCACCAACCTGATTGCATTGTGTGGGGGTATCTCTGCCGCCAACCTGATTGCATTGTGTGGGGGTATCTCTGCCACCAACCTGATTGCATTGTGTGGGGGTATCTGCCGCCAACCTGATTGCATTGTGTGGGGGTATCTCTGCCACCAACCTGATTGCATTGTGTGGGGGTATCTGCAGCCAACCTGATTGCATTGTGTGGGGTATCTCTGCCACCAACCTGATTGCATTGTGTGGGGGTATCTGCAGCCAACCTGATTGCATTGTGTGGGGGTATCTCTGCCACCAACCTGATTGCATTGTGTGGGGGTATCTGCAGCCAAACCTGATTGCATTGTGTGGGGGTATCTGCAGCCAACCTGATTGCATTGTGTGGGGGTATCTGCAGCCAACCTGATTGCATTGTGTGGGGGTATCTCTGCCACCAACCTGATTGCATTGTGTGGGGGTATCTGCAGCCAACCTGATTGCATTGTGTGGGGGTATCTCTGCCACCAACCTGATTGCATTGTGTGGGGGTATCTGCAGCCAAACCTGATTGCATTGTGTGGGGGTATCTGCAGCCAACCTGATTGCATTGTGTGGGGGTATCTGCAGCCAACCTGATTGCATTGTGTGGGGGTATCTGCAGCCAACCTGATTGCATTGTGTGGGGGTATCTGCCAGGGCTGTGGAGTTGGAGTCGGAGTCGAGGAGTCGGAGTCGGGGCAATTTTGGGCACCCGGAGTCGGAGTCAGAGTCGTGGTTTCAGAAACTGAGGAGTCGGGAGTCGGAGTCGCATGATTTTTGTACAAAATCCACAGCCCTGTTAAGTATCAGACTAAGGAGTCGGAGTCTGAGCAATTTTGGGTACCCGGAGTCGGAGTTGGAGTCATGGTTTCAGAAACTGAGGAGTCGGAGTTGGAGTCGGAAGATTTTTGTACCGACTCCACAGCCCTGGTATCTGCAGCCAACCTAATTGCATTTTGTGGGGGTATCTGCAGCCAACCTGATTGCATTTTGTGGGGGTATCTGCAGCCAACCTGATTGCATTTTGTGGGGGTATCTGCAGCCAACCTGATTGCATTGTGTGGGGGTATCTGCCACCAACCTGATTGCATTGTGTGGGGGTATCTGCAGCCAACCTGATTGCATTGTGTGGGGGTATCTGCAGCCAACCTGATTGCATTTTGTGGGAGTATCTGCCATCAACCTGATTGCATTTTGTGAGGGTATCTGCCGTCAACCTGATTGCATTGTGTGGGGGTATCTGCCACCAACCTGATTGCATTGTGTGGGGGTATCTGCCGTCAACCTGATTGCATTTTGTGGGGGTATCTGCTGCCATTTGACTACTTGATGAATTATCATGAGGCATGTAACTACTTGAATATTTTATCTAAAATGTATCTGGTCAGACCTAATCTCTGTGAATAACGCCGCTACTTATTTTGTGTTTTGTATTTTTTTTTTTTAAGTCTGCCCATGACTCATCATGACCACGCCGATGTTCCAGTGCGTGGTGACGCCCATTTAGTTTCGCTGCGGCGCGCTGCGCGCGCCGCATTTACACATATCCCTATTGGAGACTGTCCTCAGAATTGCTCACAATCTATTCTCTACCATAAAGTCATGCAAAATTTCTAGAGTACATGTGTATGTGAGCCCAAAATGGGGGGGGGGGGGGGGGGGAGGGAGGGAGGAGGAGGAGAGGGGGGTGGGCCCCAGGCTGAAACTTCCTTGGTGGGCCCTTGGTGTCCCAATCCGACCCTGCCTGTGCATTCCAGGCATTCTTCTAGTGTTGGGTGAACACCTGGATGTTCGGGTTCGCGAACGTTCGCCGAACATGGCCGCGATGTTCGGGTGTTCGCGCCGAACTCCGAACATAATGGAAGTCAATGGGGACCTGAACTTTCGTGCTTTCTAAAGCTTCCTTACATGCTACATACCCCAAATTTGCAGGGTATGTGCACCTTGGGAGTGGGTACAAGAGGAAAAAAAGATTTAGCAAAAAGAGCTTATAGTTTTTGAGAAAGTTGATTGTAAAGTTTCAAAGGAAAAACTGTCTTTTAAATGCGGAAAATGTCATGTTTCTTTGCACAGGTAACATGCTTTTTGCCGCCATGCAGTCATAAATGTAATACAGATGAGAGGTTCAATAAACAGGGACCGGCAACGCTAACCCAGCAGCAGCAGCAGCACACGTGGTGGAACAGGAGGAGGCGCAGGAGGAGAAGGCCACGCTTTGAGACACAACAACCCAGGCCTTGCATGAGGACAAGAAGCGTGCGGATAGCATGCTTTTTACTGCCATGCAGTCATAAATGTAATATAGATGAGAGGTTCAATAAACAGGGACCGGCAACGCTGTCGCTAACCCAGCAGCAGCAGCAGCACACGTGATGGAACAGGAGGAGGCGCAGGAGGAGAAGGCCACGCTTTTTGAGACACAACAACCCAGGCACTGCATGAGGACAAAAAGCGTGCGGATATAACAATGCTTTGTGCCGCCATGCAGTCATAAATGTAATACAGATGAGAGGTTCAATAAACAGGGACCGGAAACGCTAACCCAGCAGGAGCACACGTGATGGAACAGGAGGAGGCGCAGGAGGAGAAGGCCACGCTTTTTGAGACACAACAACCCAGGCCTTGCATGAGGACAAAAAGCGTGCGGATATAGCAATGCTTTTTGCCGCCATGCAGTCATAAATGTAATAAAGATGAGAGGTTCCATAAACAGGGACCGGCAACGCTAACCCAGCAGCAGCACACATGATGGAACAGGAGGAGGCGCAGGAGGAGAAGGCCACGCTTTTTGAGACACAACAACCCAGGCCTTGCATGAGGACAAAAAGCGTGCGGATATAGCAATGCTTTTTGCCGCCATGCAGTCATAAATGTAATAAAGATGAGAGGTTCCATAAACAAGGACCGGCAACGCTAACCCAGCAGCAGCAGCACACGTGATGGAACAGGAGGAGGCGCAGGAGGAGAAGGCCACGCTTTGAGACACAACAACCCAGGCCTTGCATGAGGACAAGAAGCGTGCGGATAGCATGCTTTTTACCGCCATGCAGTCATAATTGTAATATAGATGAGAGGTTCAATAAACAGGGACCGGCAACGCTGTCGCTAACCCAGCAGCAGCAGCAGCACACGTGATGGAACAGGAGGAGGCGCAGGAGGAGAAGGCCACGCTTTTTGAGTCACAACAACCCAGGCCTTGCATGAGGACAAAAAGCGTGCGGATATAGCAATGCTTTTTGCCGCCATGCAGTCATAAATGTAATAAAGATAAGAGGTTCCATAACAGGGACCAGCAACGCTAACCCAGCAGCAGCAGCAGCACACGTGATGGAACAGGAGGAGGCGCAGGAGGAGAAGGCCACGCTTTTTGAGACACAACAACCCAGGCCTTGCATGAGGACAAAATTGATCAGCGAGTTCGCTATCAGAAGCAAGCTCGGGGTAAAGTACCAGGGAGATTTGCTTCTGGTACCTTTTTGGCTCCACTGTCTTCCTCTCCACCTCATGATGAGCCAATGCAGATTGGGCAAACTAAGCTCACAGAGGTCGAGAGAAACAGGAGACGCAATGAAAAAATATGTCTTTATTGTGCTGAGAAAGGACATATGGTATCTAGTTGTCCCAAGAAGGCGGACAACTCTATCGCCTAGGAGTAGCTGGAGGTACTACCCTAGGCGATCCAGTCTTACCTCTAAACATTAAACTTCTATTACTCCCGTGCTCTATCACCTGGGAGGGGCAGGTTCACTCCACCCAGACTTTTATAGACAGGGGCGCCTTTACCTACTGACCACCCAGGCAGCGGCTTGGAGCGGCTTTGATGGGGAAGGCGCAATAAATTACTGTCAGTCCAAGGGGAAATAAAAATTCCTGTCCTGAAAGACCGTTGTAAGGGACTGGAGAGAAAAAGATTTCCTTCTGTTTTAAGAAGGCAAATTACACCAAGCTTTTCTTTTTTAGTAGGAGGGCATTTGGTTCCTTTTATCCCCCTATACATTCCTAGTAGCTTGGGTCACCCTGAGCTGCTTGGTTACTCTGCTCTTTTTTCACAAATAGCCTTCTGCTAAGTCACTAAAGAATCATTCAGAGTTCAGAATTATAGATACTCCCTAAGAAGAAGGTGTCTGGTTTATAGCTGTTCTCTGCTCTGCCCCTCCACAGAGGAGACAGCGACAGCGCCCTACCCCCAAATGTTACTGAGTCTGCAGAGGGAGTGAGACAAACAAACAAACAGTAAACTCTGCAGACAGCTGTGTGCTCTGCTAGAATGTCTGCATGTCTAGATGTCAGGACAATCGCCATGACTAGCTATGGAGCGGTAGGATCATCTGATCCTCTCCCCTACACAGCCTGCACTTCTCCCTGAATTCAACAGGACAGTGTTTGAAGTGTGTAATGGACACAGTGGGGGTTGCAGGTTTTGTCTTTCATTGTGTGTGAGTGAATAGGAGGGCAGCATCTAAAGCTCAAACAATGATAATGGACATGTAAGCAATGTGTGTAATTACATCCATCACTACTTATAATTGAAGATGGCATAATAATGTATTTCCATTAATGCTGTCTGTTTGCCCTCTCTCTAATGCTATGTACCACCTCACGATTTTTCCAACGATTTTCCTGATGTTCATCAATTTTTTTTTTGAGCGACAAGTAGTCATTTACATGATGTCATGACACTGCTTAGCGTTGTGTGGTGAAAAGTGACCGTCACTGAGGATTAGGTAAAATACTGAGGTCGCTTGACTTCTCGTTCGCTCCCGTCCTGTAATGTCACGTGACATCTCACATACCCGCTGGCAGGAAGATGAATCGCTGGACGCTTGTCATGAGGGACACCTCGCTGGATCCATCTTCCTGTGTTGTTGCAGTCACTGTGGTGAGTGTGGAGCTTAACTTTGCTTGCCCTCACCCTCTGCTCATGCTCCCTCTCCCACTGTCTCTCTGACCAAACAACTGCTACTTGGGGAACAATGTGCACAACTATGTACACTAGTCTGAGCACTCTTCAGGGGAGCCAGTAGCATTTGGAACTATTATTGTGTATTTATGTAGCACTGACATCTTCAGCACTTTACAGAGTACATAGTCATGTCACTGACTGCTCACTGGAGCTTACAATTTCATCCCTACCATAGTCAAACTGTAATGTCCGACCATATTATGCATGTATTTACATAGCACTGACATCTTCTGCAGTACTTTATATAGCACTGACATCTTCTCCAGTACTTTACAGAGTACATAGTCATGTCACTGACTGTCCTCAGAGGAGCTCATAATCTAATCCTACCATAGTCATAGTCTAATGTCCTACCATATTATTATTATGTATTTATATAGCACTGACATCTTCTGCAGCACTTTACAGAGTACATAGTCATGTCACTGACTGTCCTCAGTGGAGCTCACAATCTAACCCTACCATAGTCCTAGTATAATGTCCTACCATATTATTATTGTTTATTTATATAGCACTGACATCTCCTGAAGCACTTTACAGAGTACATAGTCATGTCACTGACTGTCCTCACAGGAGCTCACAGTCTAATCCCTACCATAGTTATAGTCTAATATTTTCAATATAGGATTGTTTTGGGGTAAACCAGTTGACTTATTAGTATGTTTTTTAGGATGCAGGAAATGTCTGAAGTGTCTGAAGACAGAAACTCCATGCAGATTTTGCCCTGGCCAATGTTCAAGCCTAGGACTCAGCACTAAAATGCAGTAGTGGTACCCACTGAGCCTCTATTCTACTCATAGATATCTGCTCATCCATGTCATCAATTCTGACCCTCTACTACCCTTCCTCCCTCCATTCTACTTCTCTTCTCTTGTATCACTTACACTACAAACACACTGTGCTTATCTCCAGAATGGATTATGAATCAAACTATTAGGCCCAGTGCACACCAAAACCGCTAGCAGATCCTCAAAACGCTAGCGGTTTTGGAGCAGATTTCAGAGCGATTCTAGGCATGTTTAGAGACATTTTTTAAACATGCCGAGCGTTTTTGTGAAGCAGATTACAAATAGTGTTACAGTAAAAGCTGTTACTGAACAGCTTCTGTAACAAATACGCCTGGAAAACTGCTCTGATCTAGCGTTTTTCAGAGCGGTTTGCATTTTTCCTATACTTTACATTGAGGCAGAATCGCTTCTGCAAACTGCAAATGTGCAGCAGGAGGCACGTTTGCGGTTTGCTAAAAACCTCAAACAGCTGGTGTGCACCATCCCATGGAAATACATTAGCCAAGCGTTTTCACAGACAAATGCGGTTGGCGGATCGCTGCTAAAACCGCTCGGTGTGCACTGGGCCTTAAACCACCTTACCATATCAGCCCTTCAATGTCATGATATACCCACTCTAGTCCTACCCTAACAGGTGGTAACATATTTGCATATCTCATAATGTTTGTGAAAAATTATTTTGAAAGTAAGAATGTCTTGCTTGATAATCCAATCTTGCAATGTGACTGCCATTGGAACTTGTAGTGTGGATGCTGTATTTGAGGTGCATACTGGCAGCATGTGCTGTATGGCATACAATGCTGATCATCCACAAGGCAAACTTAGGCAGCTGCCTAGGGTCTAGAGAGAGTTTAGGGGCCTGGTGGTTGCTATCCCCCACCAAATCTAACTAAATAAGCCTGGTGACCATCAGTGGAGGGCAAAGTGTATTCTTGCCTAGGGCCCCGTTTCATAGTTATCCCTCTCTGATGGCTTATATCATGTGTGAAGTGTTCTATAATGTATATGATTTTTGTTTTATTTTTTAGGGGGGGGGGGGGGGGGGCGCCACAGGATTTCTTGCCTGGAGTGACAAGAAGGCTAGAGGCGCCCCTGTTTATAGACTCGGGTTCGGCTGTGAATGTTATGGCCTATGATTTCGCTATCAAATTTGGTTTTCCTTTAACTTCTGTGGGACGACAGGTGCAGATTACAGCAGTGGATGATTCCCCTTAGTGATGCTCATCCGAGCTAGGATATCCGAGATACTCGGATATCCTAGCTCTTCTTTCACTATTCGAGCTCGAATACCGAGCTCGAATAGTATTAGCTATCCGGGCTGTGCTATCTGAGCGCATTCGGATAGCAATCAGCTATCCGGAGATATCCGAGCTATCCGAGCTCGAATACGGAGCTCGGATAGCATCATCAGCGGGTGACGTCACCTCGAGTCCTCACAAGCGAATCAGAGGGCTCCCAGCCCTCTGACTGCAGCCAATCACAGAGGGGGAGCCTGGCCAAGCTATAAATAGCGGGCGCCATGTTGCCTCACTCGTCCTGCTTGTGACTTACTGACTGACTGTACTGAGAGACTGCTCCAGTGCTTTTTGTCTGTGCAAGTAGTGCATTTATTGTTCAACACACCAAGCGTTTTTACACTCCAACACTTGATATTCACCTGTATTGCTTTGTATTGTAGATAGATTGTATTTTAGGCAGTTTAGTTTGTGTGATTAGGGACCAGTGGTGCTCAAATACCCCTTTTTAAAATTCGAGTTTGGTCGAATTCGAATAGTAAATTATTCGAGGTCAGTCGAATATTCGAGTCGAATAAATTTTACTATTCGATTCGACCTCGGACTTCGAGCTCACTATTCGAGTCGGTATTCGAGCTCATTATTCGAGCTGACTATTCGAATTGGCCTTAAATAGCTTCCAACACTTGTTTTGAGGGTGAATGATGCAAGAAACATCTTTTTTTTCCAAGTAACAACAGCAAGTGATTATGTGGGGATGTTCCTTTAAAAAAAAAAGGTGAAAAGAGAAGTTGTGTCCAGAATTTTGTTCAGTACTGTATATACTTCTTCTTCTTCTTCTTCTTCTTTATCTTCTATATCTTCTTCTTCTTCTTCTATATCTTCTTCTTCTATATCTTCTTCTATATCTTCTTCTTCTTCTTTTATATTGTCTTCTTCTTCTTCTTCATCTTCTTCATCATCATCATCATCTTCTTCTTCTTCTTCATCTTCTTCATCTTCTTCATCTTCTTCTTCATCTTCTTCATCTTCTTCTTCTTCATCTTCTTCTATATCGTCTTCTTCTTCACTTATTTCTCTTTTCATTTTTTTTTTTTAAAGAAATGCAGCTATTTTTGAGCGTAACAAATAGCTGGTGGCGCACGCATGTTGGAAGCGCCATTGTATGTGCTCCCTGGCAGTGGAAACACACAGACAGCAGGAGGTAAATTCAGCAGCAGGAGGAGGAGGATGAGTGTGTGGCAGCAGGCAGTCAATGAGGCAGGCAGCGTGACATAATAGCCCTGGTACCTAGCGGTGATACCAGGGCTGTAAATAAACACAACAGGAGGTCCCAGACAGCGGTCGTGCAGCCCACATCGTGTCCAATACACAACTGGGACAACACAGTTTTCAACCCGGGCACCTCAGAAAAATTAAACCTTTTTTTTTTTAATGGTTTTGTAGTTTTGGTTTTACAACCAATTACACGGATATATCTATTTTTTGACGTAATAGCTGGTGGCAGAGTGGCAGCAGAAGGTAAATCTGTGTACCCTGGCATTGGGAAACACAGACAGACAGCAGCAGCAGGAGGAATGGAGGAGTAATTATGTGAGCAGCTATTGTTTGACGTAATAGCTGGTGGCAGACTGGCAGCAGAAGGTAATTCTGTGTACCCTGACAGTGGGAAACACAGACAGACAGCAGCATCAGCAGGAGGAATGGAGGAGTAGTGTGAGTGTGGCAGCAGGTAGGCAGCGTGACATAATAGCCCTGGTACCTAGCGGTGATACCAGGGCTGTAAATAAACACAACAGGAGGTCCCAGACAGCGGTCGTGCAGCCCACATCGTGTCCAATACACAACTGGGACAACACAGTTTTCAACCCGGGCACCTCAGAAAAATTAAACCTTTTTTTGTAATGGTTTTGTAGTTTTGGTTTTACAACCAATTACACAGATATAGCTATTTTTTGACGTAATAGCTGGTGGCAGAGTGGCAGCAGAAGGTAAATCTGTGTACCCTGGCAGTGGGAAACACAGACAGACAGCAGCAGCAGCAGCAGGAGGAATGGAGGAGTAATTATGTGTGCAGCTATTGTTTGACGTAATAGCTGGTGGCAGACTGGCAGCAGAAGGTAATTCTGTGTACCCTGGCAGTGGGAAACACAGACAGACAGCAGCAGGAGGAATGGAGGAGTAGTGTGAGTGTGGCAGCAGGTAGGCAGCGTGACATAATAGCCCTGGTACCTAGCGGTGATACCAGGGCTGTAAATAAACACAACGGGAGGTCCCAGACAGCGGTCGTGCAGCCCACGTCATGTCCAATACACAACTGGGACAACACAGTTTTCAACCCGGGCACCTCAGAAAAAATTAAACCTTTTTTTTTGTAATGGTTTTTTTGTTTTGTTTTTAACACAAATTACACAGATATATAGCTATTGTTTGACGTAATAGCTGGTGGCAGAGTGGCAGCAGAAGGTAAATCTGTGTACCCTGGCAGTGGGAAACACAGACAGACAGCAGCAGCAGCAGGAGGAATGGAGGAGTAATTATGTGAGCAGCTATTGTTTGACGTAATAGCTGGTGGCATAGTTGCAGCAGAAGGTAATTCTGTGTACCCTGGCAGTGGGAAACACAGACAGACAGCAGCAGCAGGAGGAGGAATGGAGGAGGAGTAGTGTGAGTGTGGCAGCAGGTAGGCAGCGTGACATAATAGCCCTGGTACCTAGCGGTGATACCAGGGCTGTAAATAAACACAACGGGAGGTCCCAGACAGCGGTCGTGCAGCCCACGTCATGTCCAATACACAACTGCAGATCTATCTGCAGAGAATGCTTTTAAAGCGTGAGGCTTTTTGGATTCATAGATTGGGTACCTGTACACCACAGGGTCTAAACAAGAGATGGGATTTGAGCCTGGTTTACACATATTGAGGCCTCCTTCTCTCTATAACCATACTCATTGTATTTAGATAACAATATGTGAATTGTTGCTGTTGTCCTCTCCTATTCATACATAACTTCACAGTTTGTCAGTGATAACATATTTTTACATCTTTTATATCTCATTTTCAATGTTATTATTGCATTTTTCATTTTATATTGTATCCATTGGGGATGTATGTCTTTTTAATGAGGCGGTTTGTGTGTCCCCGGGGGTGGAGTTTTCTCTTCCCTGGCTTCACATAAATTCTCCTCATGTTCAGGTTCATTTTTAACTACGACTAAGGGCAGATGGTAGGCCCGATACGCGTTAGTTGATCCTGTGATTTTATTGCCTTGTCTGTGGATTTTTCTAATAAACTTTTCAGCCCTTTTTTCAACTCATCCTGTTTTGGTTTGCGGATCCTTTTTTGCATTTCTCTGCTGCTGTGGCCTGGCTTGCCTGATCCTGCACCGACTGGTATGATAGTTAGGGGTAGAGCGTCATGAACCTCACCATTGACACAACTGGGACAACACAGTTTTCAACCCGGGCACCTCAGAAAAAATTAAACCTTTTTTTTTGTAATGGTTTTTTGTTTTGTTTTTAACACAAATTACACAGATATATAGCTATTGTTTGACGTAATAGCTGGTGGCAGAGTGGCAGCAGAAGGTAATTCTGTGTACCCTGGCAGTGGGAAACACAGACAGACAGCAGCAGCAGCAGGAGGAATGGAGGAGTAATGTGAGCAGCTATTGTTTGACGTAATAGCTGGTGGCAGCAGAAGGTAAATCTGTGTACCCTGGCAGTGGGAAACACAGACAGACAGCAGCAGCAGGAGGAGAAATGGAGGAGCAGTGTGAGTGTGGCAGCAGGTAGGCAGCGTGACATAATAGCCCTGGTACCTAGCGGTGATACCAGGGCTGTAAATAAATACAACAGGAGGTCCCAGACAGCGGTCGTGCAGCCCACGTCGTGTCCAATACACAACTGGGACAACACAGTTTTCAACCCGGGCACCTCAGAAAAATTAAACCTTTTTTTTTTTTTTAATGGTTTTTTTAGTTTTGGTTTTACAACCAATTACACAGATATAGCTATTTTTTGACGTAATAGCTGGTGGCAGAGTGGCAGCAGAAGGTAATTCTGTGTACCCTGGCAGTGGGAAACACAGACAGACAGCAGCAGCAGCAGGAGGAATGGAGGAGTAATTATGTGAGCAGCTATTGTTTGACGTAATAGCTGGTGGCAGAGTGGCAGCAGAAGGTAATTCTGTGTACCCTGGCAGTGGGAAACACAGACAGACAGCAGCAGCAGGAGGAGGAATGGAGGAGAAGTGTGAGTGTGGCAGCAGGTAGGCAGCGTGACATAATAGCCCTGGTACCTAGCGGTGATACCAGGGCTGTAAATAAACACAACAGGAGGTCCCAGACAGCGGTCGTGCAGCCCACATCGTGTCCAATACACAACTGGGACAACACAGTTTTCAACCCGGGCACCTCAGAAAAATTAAACCTTTTTTTTTTTAATGGTTTTTTGGTTTTACCACCAATATAGCTATTGTTTGACGTAATAGCTGGTGGCAGAGTGGCAGCAGAATTTAATTCTGTGTACCCTGGCAGTGGGAAACACAGACAGACAGCAGAAGGGCAGTACACAGCAGCCCACTGTAGGTGTAAAATGTGTGGCTGCAGGCGACGTAATAGTCAAAGTGAACCAGGCTGGCTTAGTGAGCAGGAGCCAGGAGGTGGTAAAGGGTGGTAAGGCACATTAACGATGGTTCTAAGTTCCGGCAGCCAGTTCATGTCCCCCTCTCGCCGACAACAGGGGCCAGGAACTCGCCTTCCACCCACGCCTGGTTCATCTTGAGAAACGTCAGTCTGTCCACAGACTTGTGAGACAGACGTGAGCGTTTCTCGGTGACCACGCCACCAGCTGCACTGAAGCAGCGCTCGGACAGCACGCTGGAAGGGGGGCAGGACAGCACTTCCAGGGCGTACTGCGCCAGCTCGCTCCAGATCTCCAGGCGCTTGACCCAATACTCCATGGGATCAACAGGGGCATCGCTGTCAAGCCCGCTGTAGGACCCCATGTAGTCAGCCACCATGCGGGTCAGGCGCTGGCTGTGACCGGAGGAGGATGCTGCTGCATGCACCTCCTCTCTAGTCACTGCTGCCGGAGCCTCTACAGTCCTGTAGAGCTCGTGGCTGAGAGACAGCAGGTCTGTGGGGTGCTTGCTGCTGCTGGATGCAGGAACCTGCTGCTGCCTCTGTGCTGGCTGGACAGTGGGGGTGGAAGGCTGGGGGAAGGCTTCCTCCAAGCGCTCAACAAGGGCCTGCTGCAAGCTCCTTATTTGTTGCGCTGGGTCTCCTCCTGCAGGCGGCAGGAACTGGCTCAACTTCCCCTTGAGGCGTGGGTCCAACATCATGCTGATCCAGATCTCCTCCCTCTGCTTCATCTGGATCACCCTGGGGTCCTTGCGCAGGCACGCCAGCATGTGCGCTGCCATTGGGAAGAGGCGGGCCACGTGTGCTGGCACATCGATGGCAGTGCTGTCCTCATCCTCCTCCTCTGCCTCGTCAGTCTCATCCTCTCTCCACCCCTGCACCAACTCAGCTGCACTGTGCTGCTCCCCCTCATCAGCAACAAGGTCAGGGACCTCCACCAAGTCCTCCTCCTCCTCCCCCTCAGAGGTGGACTGTGCAGCTGCTTGCCGCTCCTGCTGGTCCAAGGCTGCTGCTCCCTGTTCCAGCAAAGCATCGAGGGCCCTGTTCAGCAGACAAACCAGGGGCACCCACTCGCAGACCATAGCATGGTCCCTGCTCACCATGTTGGTGGCCTGCAGAAAGGGAGCCAGCACTAAGCACACCTGCTGCATGTGCCTCCAGTCATCATCGGGGACGATGGACGGGATGTTGCTGGTCTTGTCCCTTCTCTGAGCGGCGGAAACAGTGGCCAGGGCAAGGTACTGGTTGACAGCGTGCCTCTGTTCAACCAGACGCTCCAACATCGCCAGGGTGGAGTTCCAGCGAGTCGGAACGTCAAGGATCAGCCGATGGCGTGGCAGATCCAGCTCCTTTTGCACGTCTTCCAGGCTCGCACAGGCTGCAGCCGAGCGCCGGAAGTGACGCACAACGTTCCTTGCCGTTTCCAGCAGTTCGCCCATCCCCTGGTAGGTGCGCAGGAACTTCTGCACCACCAGGTTCAGCACGTGGGCAAGACAGGGGATGTGGGTCAGGTTTCCCCTGTCAATTGCAGCAACCAGATTGGCCCCATTGTCGGCCACCACCTCTCCGACTCTGAGGCCTCTGGGGGTCAGCCAAATCCTCTCCTGCTCCTGGAGTTTGGCCAAAACATGGGCTGCCGTCAGCTTGGTCTTGCCAAGGCTGACCAAGTGCAGCAGCGCTTGGCAGTGGCGGGCCTTCACGCTGCTGCTGAGGCGGGGGGTTTGGCCAGGTGTGCCGGAGGATGGCAGAGGATCGGAGGAACCTGCTGCAGTTCCCCTGACCCTGCGGGGTGGCACCACCCACTGTGTTGCTGCTGCTGCTGCTGCGCCAGCTGCTGCTCTCCCATCCTCACCCCCTTCCACCAAGCTGACCCAGTGGACAGTGAAGGACAGGTAGCGGCCTGTCCCGAAGCGGCTGCT
Organism: Hyperolius riggenbachi; assembly: GCF_040937935.1. Classification (NCBI taxonomy): domain Eukaryota; kingdom Metazoa; phylum Chordata; class Amphibia; order Anura; family Hyperoliidae; genus Hyperolius; species Hyperolius riggenbachi. Next base: position 35,929,714 of record NC_090653.1, on the reverse strand, counting down.
CCAGGAGTCCATGGTGACGTGGACCCTTTCACCAACCGCGTGCTCCAGCCCTCGCTCCACATTGGCCATCACAAAGCGGTGCAGTGCAGGAATGGCCTTGCGGGAGAAAAAGTGTCTGCTGGGGAGCTGCCAGTCTGGGGCTGCACAAGCAAGCAGCGCCCGCATGTTGCTACCCTCCTGCACGAGCGTGTACGGCAGGAGTTGGGAGCACATGGCCCGTGCCAGCAAGCCGTTCAGCTGCCGCACGCGACGGCTGCTGGGAGGCAGAGCCCTAACCACCCCCTGGAAGGACTCGCTCAAAAGGCTCTGGCGTGGCCTTTTGCTGGCACGGGAATCAGCAGACACAGCAGAGGAGGCCACTGAGGACTGGCTGCCAGAACAGGCCTCAGTGTCGGCGGCAGGAGTTGCAGAGGGGGGAGGAGCAGTGCGTTTCCGCACTCCTGCTGGTGCTGCTGGAGGAGCAGGAGGGCGGGTGGCTGCTGTTGCTGCTGCTGCTGCTGCTAAAGGCTGTGCAGTGATGGGTGTGGTGCAACTGCCAGCACCAGATGCCTTCAGCCTCTGGAACTCCTCATGCTGGTGGAAATGTTTCGCAGCAAGGTGGTTGATGAGCGAGCTGGTGCTGAACTTTAAGGGGTCTGCACCTCTGCTCAACTTCCACTGACAGTGGTTGCAAGTGGCGTACTTGCTGTACACAGTGGGCATGGTGAAAAATCGCCAGATTGGTGACAAAAACATCCCCCTACGGCATGGAAGCGCTGCTGCCTGTCTCCCTGTGGTGGTTGGGGGGGGGGCTTGGGTGCGGCTGGTGGTGGTACTGGCAGATGCTGCTGCTGCTGCTGCTGAGCCTGAGACACCAGCAGGCTGTGGGACCTGCCTACTGCTGCCAATGCTTGCAATGATGCGCCTCCTTGCAAGGCCCACAAGCGCATCCTCCTCCGAGCTGCTGAGGACGACATCCCCTGGAGGTGGTGGCACCCAGTCTCTGTCTGTCACCGGGTCATCACCATCATCCTCCCCCTCCTGAAACATGTCCTGCTGGGATGATGACCCCCCAAACTCCTCTCCTGATGCATGGATGGGCTGCTTGACTGTCGCCACAGTCTTGCTGTCCAATCCCTCATCCCCCAAAGTGCCCATCAGCATCTCCTCCTCAAAATCGCCAACAACAGCAGACAATACCCTGATGGTGCCTGGGGTAAAAATACTGCTGAGTGACAGGTCGCCAACTTGTGACGGTGAACTGGCCTCCTCCTCCCCCCCAGGCCCTGCTGGGCAGCTGCTGCGAACAGGGGTGGTGGTGAGGGTGGAGGCCTCGGATGCAGAGCTGATGGCGGGCTGCTCATCCTCCGTCATCAGTTGCACCACAGTGTCTGCATCCTTTTCCTCAATGGGACGTTTCGGACCCGGCTGGAGGAAAATCGGAGCAGGTGCTACACGCTGCTGCTGCTGCTGTGTCTCTGCAGCGTGAGTTGCAGATGCTCCTGCTGGGCGGCGCCCAAGGCGTCCACGGCCAGTGGCTATGGGAGGAATGTTAGCCACTGACGCTGCTGCTGCGGAACTGTGCATGGTGGCGCGGCCGCGGCCTGCCACAATGCTGCTCCCTCTCCTCCTGATTCCCTTGCTGCCCTTCCCCTTGCCCAAACCGCGCTGGCTGCCACTTCCAGACATCTTCGATGTTTTGGGCGTATAGACAAAAGTTTTTTAAAAGGGCGGGTGAAAAGTGGGGTACTTTAATGGAGTGGGTTGGTGGGTGAGGTGACTGAGTGAGTGTCCCTAGTACAGTAAGTAAGTAGTAACAGTCAGGAAGTACAACTAGCAGTTACAATAATCAGTAGTAATCACAAGTAAATTTAGTGTGTGTACACTACAGACAGTGAGTGCACGCACGCGCAAACACGCGCAGGAGCTAGCCTATGAACAGTGACTGAGTGAGTGTCCCTAGTACAGTAAGTAAGTAGTAACAGTCAGGAAGTACAACTAGCAGTTACAATAATCAATCAGTAATCAGAAGGAAATAGAGTGTGTGTAGTGTGTACACAGACAGTGAGTGCACACACGCAGGAGCTAGTAGCCTATGAACAGTGACTGAGTGTCCTAGACTCCTAGTACAGTAAGAGTAAGTAGTAACAGTAAGTACAACTAACTAATTACAATAATCAATCAGTAATCAGAAGGAAATAGAGTGTGTGTTGTGTGTACACAGACAGTGAGTGCACACACGCAGGAGCTAGTAGCCTATGAACAGTGACTGAGTGTCCTAGAGACTCCTAGTACAGTAAGAGTAAGTAGTAACAGTAAGTACAACTAACTAATTACAATAATCAATCAGTAATCAGAAGGAAATAGAGTGTGTGTTGTGTGTACACAGACAGTGAGTGCACACACGCAGGAGCTAGTAGCCTATGAACAGTGACTGAGTGTCCTAGACTCCAAGTACAGTAAGAGTAAGTAGTAACAGTAAGTACAACTAATTACAATAATCAATCAGTAATCAGAAGGAAATAGAGTGTGTGTAGTGTGTACACAGACAGTGAGTGCACACACGCAGGAGCTAGTAGCCTATGAACAGTGACTGAGTGTCCTAGACTCCTAGTACAGTAAGAGTAAGTAGTAACAGTAAGTACAACTAACTAATTACAATAATCAATCAGTAATCAGAAGGAAATAGAGTGTGTGTTGTGTGTACACAGACAGTGAGTGCACACACGCAGGAGCTAGTAGCCTATGAACAGTGACTGAGTGTCCTAGAGACTCCTAGTAAAGTAAGAGTAAGTAGTAACAGTAAGTACAACTAACTAATTACAATAATCAATCAGTAATCAGCAGGAAATAGAGTGTGTGTTGTGTGTACACAGACAGTGAGTGAGTGCACACACGCAGGAGCTAGTAGCCTATGAACAGTGACTGAGTGTCCTAGAGACTCCTAGTACAGTAAGAGTAAGTAGTAACAGTAAGTACAACTAACTAATTACAATAATCAATCAGTAATCAGAAGGAAATAGAGTGTGTGTTGTGTGTGTACACAGACAGTGAGTGCACACACGCAGGAGCTAGTAGCCTATGAACAGTGACTGAGTGTCCTAGACTCCTAGTACAGTAAGAGTAAGTAGTAACAGTAAGTACAACTAATTACAATAATCAATCAGTAAGCAGAACTTCAGAAGGAAATAGAGTGTGTGTACACAGACAGTGACTGAGTGCACACACGCAGGAGCTAGTAGCCTATGAACAGTGACAGTGAGTGTCCTAGTACAGTATAACTACAATACTAAATACAATCAGTAGTAAAGGACAGCAGAAATACTGGTATAGATGAGAGAAATAAACAGAGGACAGGAGAGAACAGCTGCCCACACAGGCAGGCCCTGAGGCCTAAAGCTGTAAGCTTGCAGCAGCTGTCTCTGTCTATGTAACACAAAAGCTACTAACTAAAATACAATGTCTATCTAACTAACAACAATATAGGTGTATATAGGAGGTGTATGTGAGCAAAAACGCTAGGTAAATGACCACAATAGAGCTCTTGCTAAGCCAAAGCACAAAGGAGCAACTCTCTCTCTGTACAAGTCTCAGGCAAGCACGGAGAAACCTAACATGGCGGCCGCTATTTATAGGGTAGGGGCTGGCCAGGGTCCCCCTCTGTGATTGGCTGCCGTCAGAGGGCCTGGGAGCCCTCTGATTGGCTCTAAGGACATCAATCTGGGCTATGACGCTATTCGAGCTCGGTACCGAGCTCGAATAGCGCCGTTTTGCTCGAATAGCTCGAATAGTGAATGGGCTATTCGAGTGTACTCGAATAGCCCATTCGAATAGTTACAGCTATTCGGAGCTCGAATACCGAGCTCGAATAGCTGAGAAAGAGCTCGAATATTCGAGCTACTCGAATATTCGAGCTCTGCTGAGCACCACTGTTAGGGACTAGGGAGGGGGACTGTCACTGGTAAAGATGTAGCGAACGGTTCTCCTTCGAACGGTTCCAGGCGAACTTTGGTGGTTCGCGTTCGCAGAGAACCGGGAACTTTTTTTCAAAGTTCGGTTCGCCCATAGACTTTAATGGCCGCCGACTTTAACGGTTAATAGCAAAGTCCCCTTACATAGTAGAAATGGGAATGTTAAGTGGAATAGTGGGAACAAGAGGAAAAAAACATTTTTCAAAAAGACCTTATACTTTTTGCGAAAATAAATTTTAAAGTTTCAAAGTAAAATGAGCAGATTCATAAAAAAAAAGAACCGATTCATAAAAAAAAACGGATGATTCAAGAACCGTTAGTATAGCAGAGAATGCGTCCTGAGCAGGACGTGAAGATGCCGCCTCTGCTGCTGTCCCTCCCCACCTGCCTGCACCTGTCACCCTCACCTAGCCTGGCACCCAGTGCACCCATGGGTGCCAGGCTAGGTGAGAGTGACAGGTGAGGAGAGACAGCAGGAGCCGGCAGCTATGCATCCAAAAGAACGCATTCTCTGCTATGTGGGAGGCATCGGAGATCTTCAATCAACTTAATTGAAGATCGCAACATAAGAGGATACAGTTCGTTGGATCGTTTACCGTGGATATTGGCGTGGGAAAACTTTTTTAATGGTACAGGTAAGTATTTATGGTTAATTTAGAATAATAAAATACTTTTCTCGTGGTTGTGTTTTTATTTCATTTAACCCTTTGTGGAAATGTGTAAAGGGTACTTTGTACCCCTATACTCATTTCTCCTGGGAGGGGGGGGGTGGGCATCTGGGGTCCCCTTCTTAAAGGGGACTCCCAGATGCCACCATGACTCCCCCCAGGGAGTCATCGCCCCCACCTCCTCCTGGGGCACCGGAGGTGGGGAAGAGCCCCTTGTCCATGGATTGGACAAGGGCTCTGGGGGGAGAGGGGAAGGCTTGGCCGCCCCTCCCCCCCGAAGCCCCCCCTCCCCCCGGAGCCCCCCATACCATGGACCATGCGGGCTGGTATAGCTCAGGGTGCGAAGCCCCAGTCGGCCGGGGCTCCGCATTCTGGCTATCCCAGCTTGCATGGGGGACAAGGGGTTACAGAGGCTCGGGAGGGGGGACCCCACGCCATTTTTTTTCAGGATTTCCCACACACAGCAAATAAAAAAAATAAAAACATTTTTTAAAGGACTTCCGAGGCCACAAATGTGAAAAAAGTTAAATACCTTTTCATAATCCATATCCATTGAGGATGCCATCCGAACCCTCCCGTTAATTCCGCCATGGCTCCAGCATTAATAATGGCCCTGGTCGAGTCCCGACCCCTCTGAACCGGTCGGGTTCTCAACTCATTCCCCCCTCAATATGGCCGCCACAGATTGCCGCGGCTGCGCAGTCCGCATAGACGACATTGCGGCTGCGCAGCTCTAGCACTTCCTCCCGATGCGTCCGATGTATGCACGCATATTGATGACGCGGCGGGAGGAGGGCCTGGAGCTGCGCAGCCGTAATCGCACCTATGCAGACTGCACAGCAGCGGCAATCTGTGGCGGCCATATTGAGGAGGGAATGAGAACCCGACCCGTTTGGAGGGGGTCGGGGCCTGACCGGGGCCGGTATTACTGCGGGAGCCATGGGGGAATGAACGGGAGGGCGCGGATGGCGTCCTCCATGGATCTGGATTATGAAAGACAAACTTACTCACGGTAAGGTCTTTTCCAGGAGTCGGAAGGACAGCAACCCTTAGGCCCCGTTTCCACTATCGCGGAAACCGCCGCGATTATGCAGAGTTTCCCCGCACATGAATCGCACGGGGAAACTCTGCCATAGGGGAGAATGGTGCCGCCGGCCGAATCGCTTGCGGTAGCGATTCGGCCGGAACCCCCCACAGAATTCGCGGCGGAGGCTGCGATTCCCATAGCCGTGCATGGCACGGCTCATGGGTATCGCCTGAGATCCCGCCCACCCGCTCAGTGCCGGCGTGCGTCTCGCAGACGCACGCCGCACAAGTGGAAACGAGGCCTGAGACTTGTCTCCCTCCATTTCCAATTGGACAGGATACTAGTTAAAAGAATTAACATAATTGATTAGGCAGGCACACTACATAAGGCAACATTCCCTTACCCTCATCAGTAATAAAAAAAGACCACACAGAATGATGCTTTAAATAATTTTATTAACAATACATCAGGGTGGGTAGTAAGGGTGCTGTCCTTCCGACTCCTGGAAAAGACCTTACCGTAAGTAAGTTTGTCTTTCCAGGAAGTCTCAGGACAGCAACCCTGAGAGGATAAACAAGACATAATTAGGGAGGGATTACAGCCTGCAAAACTCTTCTACCAAAACATAAGTCAGTCAGAGTTAGAGGTTAAATCAAGTCTATAATGCTTAACAAAGGTATTGTGGCTTGACCAGGTTGCAGCTTCACAGATTTATTAATAGTAGCTCCTGCTCTCTCTGCCCAGGAAGTAGAAACCGCTCTGGTTGAATGAGCTTTCACTGGCCCTGATAACTGCTTGCCCTGGTGCAAGTAAGATAAAGCAATAGCTTGTCTGATCCATCTCAATAGTTTCTTTAGATGGCTGCTTTCCGGCAAAGAGAACCAACAAAGCATTGGACTTCCTCCAATTCTTGGATCTCTGACGATATTAATTCAATTAGACACCTTCTTAACACCTAGACAGTGCAACCTTTCTTCCTTTCGATTTGATGAATTACTGCAAAAGGATGGTAAAAAGATCTCTTGAGATCTATGGAATTTAGATAAAATCTTAGGTCAGATAAACGTTTGTACATTTGATCAATAGGAATAAGACTTCTTGTTCCTTGGTAATGCCCATAGCCCTATGCATAGCTTCAATTAACTCATTCATAAATTCTGTGGAAAAGCGAATTTCTGAGACTTAACGCCTTTACCCTCAGATGCGTCTACTTCGGACTGTGGCAATTCTTCCAAAGAATAGATATCCACTTCCCCTTCAGACATCAAATTTATATGAATCAACCTCGACTCTCTTCCTCTTAAGGAGGTCTGTTAGGAGGATTTAGAAGGACCAGCAATAGGTGCATCAGAAGTAGAGGGGGGTAAATGCAGGTGTAACGTCTGAATTAGAAAGTGTGAAAGCAGATTCTTCAATTTCTTTAATAACAAAGGACATCTCTGATCTCAACCATCCCATCAAATCTTTAAGATATGTAGGGGTTTCATCTTTCACTACCTTTTCAGTGCATAATTGACACAGGTGTTCTGCAGAATCAGGCATACGGTCACTGAACATTTTCTAGATTTAGACACAGCTTCAGAAGACGCTGCATGCTTATCAGGTTTGACAGCTTAGGCAGGGAACACACTTGACTTTCAGTTTTCCGCGCGCGGTTTTCTGCATACTTTTTCTGCACACCAAGTGTGTTTTCATGCAGGAAAACGCGTGCGTTTTTTCACAGCAGCTGATGTAAATGTTAGAGGAAACTGCCAAAATGTGCAGAATCAGGATGCAGAATGTCAGTTTTTTTTCTGCGTGCGAACAACACAGTAAGTGTGCACTAGCACATTGATTAACATGAGTTCTCAGTTTTTCTGTGCAGAAAAACGCGCACGAAAACAGTCAAATGTGTTCCCTGCCTTAGTCTTATCCAACTTGCCATTCTTGGAATCTGTTTTAACAGCTTCCTAACAGTTTCTCCTTTAAAGAGAAACCGTGACCAAGAATTGAACTTCATCCCAATCAGTAGCTGATACCCACTTTTACATGAGAAATCTATTCCTTTTCACAAATGGATCATCAGGGGGCTCTGTATGTCTAATATTGTGGTGAAGCCCCTCCCACAGGAGACTGTGAGGACTATTTTCCTGGCAGTTTCCGGTCTGTGAACCTCATTGCATTGTGGGAAATAGCTGTTTACAGCTGTTTCCAACTGCCAAAACAAGCAGCATGTACTTCCAGCTACATCACCTGCCAACAGTAAAAATGTCACCATCTGATAAATGTCAGAATGTGAATAAAAGAGAAGGAAGCTTTTAAAATGGGCAAACACTGACTAAATTTATACATAATTATTGTAAAAATGAATTTTAACTGGGAGTTCCTCTTTAAGTGAACGACAACACCCATCCCTATGATAGCTCAGGATCACAGTGGTTAAGCTCATAATGCATGCATAGTAACGCAACATTATAAGTGTGAACTGCACTGGAGACCAGACATGGCCTTTTTACAAATCTGCATGCCGCTTTTTAGAATAATGCGATCAGGTACAACCCAGCACTGTGCACAGACCCATAGATGTGTATGGGCAGTGAATTTCCATGCAGAATAAATCTGCCACACAACTGAACACTGCCCTTTGTGCAGATTCGACAATTACTTATAATACTGGAAAAATCTACTGTCCACATTGCTTAAGATTCCAGAATCTTGAAATCCTCTGCTTTACATACACCTTTGCCAGAATATGGAGAGGGGATAAAACATACAGGGGAAATTACACTCTTAAAGGGGTTCTTTCGCGAAAAAAGTAGGCAGTTAAAAAATGTGACAGATGACAGGTTTTGGGTCAGTCCATCTTTTTAAGGGGGATTCTCAGGGCTTTCTTTGTTTTCAACAGCATTTCCTGAACAACAGTTGCAAAATCTAACTGACATAATAGTGTGCAAGTGATTAGGGAGGCCGGCTGGTATCTTGCTATTTTGGCAGTTAAACTGCTGTTCAGGAAATGCTGTTGAAAACAAAGAAAGCCCTGAGAATCCCCCTTAAAAAGATGGACTGGCCCAAAACCTGTCATCTGTCACATTTTTTAACTGTCTACTTTTTTCGCGAAAGAACCCCTTTAAATACTATGGCCTCGATTCATAAACATTCTCGCATGTGGAAATGCTAAAAACAGCTCACTTTACCGACCACATAGCAAAGTGTGTATTCATAAAGGCTGTTTCCGCATGCGAAGCGGACCTTCCCGAGCAGAGCGATAAATCACCGCATTGTGCGGTGATTCTATGCGGAAATGTAACAAAATGTCAATTCATAAATATTAGCGCAAGCGGTATGCGGACGGGGATTACCGCTACCTCGGATGTAGCGAGAAGTGTGCGGAGTACATATAAGTGAATGGGACAGACCTCCCAAGCAGCAGCAGAGAGAACACCGCACGGAGGGACTCGGCCAGCTTTTCCTGTTTCCGCATGCCTACCGACAGCCTAACGCCAGCCTACAGCGGGATATCTCCGCACTACTTTCGCAACTAAAAACATTTTTATGAATGACCACCCAGAAGGCTGAAATACCGACAGCGGTGTTTCCCCGCACGGATTTATTTTACCGACAGCACTTTTATGAATCGAGGCCTAAGAGTGTATCTCACTGAAAAATTGTCAATCTCTACAGGCAGTAAAAGTTTAAGTGCAAGCTTGACAAATCAAACTAAATTCAAAACAAATGCAATGCAGATCTGAAACAAATGCAATGCAGGTCTGAAATAAATGCAATGCAGATCTGAAACAAATGCAATGCAGATCTGAAACAAATGCAATGCAGATCTGAAACAAATGCAATGCAGGTCTGAAATAAATGCAATGCAGATCTGAAACAAATGCAATGCAGATCTGAAACCAAAGTAATGCAGATCGGAAAAAAATGCAATATAGATCAGAAACAAAAGTAATGCAGATCTGAAACAAAAGCAATACAGATCAGAACAAATGCAATGCAGATCTGAAACAAATGCAATACAGATCTGAAACAAATGCAATACAGATCTGAACCAAAGTAATGCAGATCTGAAACCAAAGTAATGCAGATCTGAAACAAAAGCAATGTAGATCAGAACAAATGCAATGCAGATCTGAAACAAAAGCAATGTAGATCAGAACAAATACAGGTACTTATCCGTTAGCCGGGCGCATCCGGCAGGTGGCGACAAAACTCCTCCAGAGTTACATCTTTCCCTACTATCCATGTCGGCCTGGAGGGGGAATAGTAATTAGCGCCACCTGCCGGATGCGCCCGGCTAACGGATAAGTACCCAAATACAAATGCAGATCTGAAACAAATGCAATACAGATCTGGGTACTTATCCGTTAGCCGGGCGCATCTGACAGGTGGCGCTAATTACTATTCCCCCTCCAGGCCGACATGGATAGTAGGGAAAGATGTAACTCTGGTGGAGTTTTGTCGCCACCTAGAGGATGCGCCCGGCTAACGGATAAGTACCCAGATCTGAACCAAAGTAATGCAGATCTGAAACAAATGCAATATAGATCAGAAACAAAAGTAATACAGATCTGAACCAAAGTAATGCAGATCTGAAACAAATGCAATGCAGGGTACTTATCCGTTAGCCGGGCGCATCCGGCAGGTGGCGCTAATTACTATTCCCCCTCCAGGCCGACATGGATAGTAGGGAAAGATGTAACTCTGGTGGAGTTTTGTCGCCACCTAGAGGATGCGCCCGGCTAACGGATAAGTACCCAGTGCAGATCCGAAACAAATGCTATGCAGATCTGAAACAAATGCTATGCAGATCTGAAACAAAAGTAATGCAGATCTGAAACAAATGCAATGCAGATCAGAACAAATGCAATACAGATCTGAAACAAAAGCAATGCAGATCTGAAACAAAAGCAATGCAGATCTGAAACAAATACAATGCAGATCTGAAACAAATGCAATGCAGATCTGAAACAAATGCAATGCAGATCTGAAACAAATGCAATGCAGATCTGAACAAATGCATAATAGATCTGAACAAATGCATAATAGATCTGAACAAGTTTGAAACAAGGAACTCCTTGAAACTAGCCAGAGATTCACTTCCTGAAAATTTCTATAGATTGTCAATCACCATCGCTGCAGTTCAGGCTTGACAAATCATCTATATATATAATAGACTAAAGGTGCGTACACACGTCAGATAAAAGTCTTTGGAAAATGAAAGATCACAGACCAATTTTACCCCCTTCCATGTAGTATGAGAGCCATACTCTACACAGTCTATTCTATGGAGCTGAACTCCCCATCAGACAGAAATCTTTGCAAGATGCTGCACACAAAGATGCTGTACACATTCAAAAGATCATTATCTGCAAAAGATCTGTTCCTGCAAAAGATCCATTCCTGCAAAACGCATTCATAGTCTATGATATCTGCAGATCTCATACACACCTTGTTTAACGGACAATTATCTGTAGATCAGATCCACCAGGTTGGATCTTCAGATCGGCAGATAATTGTCTGATCTGCAGATGAATGTCCATTAAACAAGGTGTGTATGGGATCTGCAGATGTCATAGACTATGAATGCATTTTGCAGGAATGGATCTTTTGCAGGGATTGATCTCTTGCAGATACTGATTTGTTGAATGTGTACAGCATCTTTGTGTGCAGCATCTTGCAAAGATTTCTATCTGATGGGGAGTTCAGCTCCATAGAATAGACTGTGCAGAGTATGGCTCTCATACTGTAAAATTGGTCTGTGATCTTTCATTTTCCAAAGACTTTTATCTGACGTGTGTACGCACCTTTAGTGCCTCAACCTTGGAGCAAGAAGAAGAAGTACTTTGCATGAGAAAATTTATGCGTGCTCAATTACCAAGTTTAAGGCCTCTTTTCCACGGACTGTTGAGCTGTGTGCTCAGCAAGCAGTTACCGGGCAGCAGCAAGCAGTTATCAGGCAGCAGCGAGCAGTTACCAGGCAGCAGCGAGCAGTTACCAGGCAGCAGCGAGCTGTTACCAGGCAGCAGCGAGCAGTTACCAGGCAGCAGCGAGCAGTTACCAGGCAGCAGCGAGCAGTTACCAGGCAGCAGCGAGCTGTTACCAGGCAGCAGCAAGCAGTTACCAGGCAGCAGCAAGCTGTTAACAGGCAGCAGCAAGCTGTTAACAGGCAGCAGCAAGCTGTTACCGGGCAGTAGTGAGCAGTTGTAAGAGTTTGAGAGTCATTTTACTGCCTATCAACTGTCCGTGGTAAAGAGGCCTACCCTAGCAAGTCTGGCTTTGCAAATCTGGCCTAATTGGCTATTCATGAGGCAATGCTAATGCAAATTTGCTTTTGCATGCCAAACTATGCAGGGTCAAAAAACCAATACCGCAAAGCGGTCGCCCTGCTACATGCCAGTGATGAGCGAAAATGCAAAAATTTGTTTCGACAAATTTTTACCGAATTTTCGCCTAATTTCGTTTTGACAAGCAAATTTTCCATCTAATTTTTTCGCGTTAATTTTCGCCTAATGCCAGTCATTTTCGCGTTACTTGCGTATTATTGCTGACATTTTCCGCATAAGGGCATTAGCGTCCGCATTCAGAGAAGTTTCTTGCGCATCATTGCGGACATTTTTCCGTATAAACTTCCGCATAGACTGAATTTCCATGCGGATTATTGTGGACATTTTTCCACATAAGGCCATAAGCATCCGCATACAATGAATTTTCGATGCTGGTCGAAAACGCAAATATTTCTGAAGATTTTCGTGAAAATTCGCCAAAAACGAAAACGGGATTTTCGATGCGAAACTGCTACATGCTACATTAGCACTATCCAGGAGCGCCACAGGGAGGATTCCCAATGCCCCCTTTTTATACAACCGGGGGGACAGCGGGTCCCAGGCTCTCTCCCTGCCTGGGAACCACAGTGGCATCCCGGAGGGGGAGGCTAGGTGGTGCAGGCGACCCCCCCCCCCAAGCGTGGCCAGTGCCGGGAGAGCCGTCTGCACCCACCTCCCAATATTAGAAACAGGCACTTACCTTAACGTCCATTGCGTTCTGCTACATGCGCATTAACTTGGGGGCACCACAGAGAAAGGAGTGAAGCATGGGTCACCCCAAGCTTTAGAGCTCAGGGCTGGCTCACATACAACACTCCAGAGGGGGGGGGGGACAGGCACAGACTACTCACTCCAGGGCTCACACCACCAGAGCAAGCCATCCACCACCTGCCTCCAAAGGATACAAACTGCAAAAAATGCTTTCCATGAGAAAATTAATGCACATGTAGCAGAACGCAATGGATGTTAAGGTAAGTGCCTGTTTTTAATATTGGGAGGTGGATGCGGACGGCTCTCCCTGGCGCTGGCCACACTTGGGGGGGGGATCGGCTGCGCCACCCAGCCTCCCCCTCCGGGGTGCCACTGTGGTTCCCAGGCAGTGAGAGAGCCTGGGACCCTGCGATCCCCCCGGTTGTATAAAAAGGGGGGCATTGGGAATCCTCCCAGTCGCGCTCCTGGATAGTGCTAATGTAGCATGAACTTATTCCCGCAGGGCGACCGCTTTGCAGTATTGGTTTTTTGACCCTGCATAGTTTGGCATGCGAAAACAAATGCATATTTGCATGAGCATTGCCTCATTAATAGTCAATTAGGCCAGATTTGGAAAGCCAGACTTGCTAGGGTTAAACTTGGTGTTTGAGCACGCATACATTTTCTAATGGAAAGCCTAAAGGTGGGTACACACATCAGATAAAAGTCTTTGGAAAATGAAAGATCACAGACCAATGTTACCCCCTTCCATGTAGTATGAGAGCCATACCTACACAGTCTATTCTATTGAGCTGAACTCCCCATCAGATAAAATTTTTTGCAAGATGCTGCACACAAAGATGCTGTACACATGCAACAGATCAGTATCTGCAAAAGATCTGTTCCTGCAAAAAATCAGTTTCTGCAAAATGCATTCATAGTCTATGATATCTGCAGATCTCATGCTGGGCATACACGATATGTTTTCTACCATGTAATCGAGCCGCTGATGGCTCGATTGATAATTTCCGACGTGTCCGATACCCTGCCGGATCGATTCTGCACTCGATACCGGTGGGCAGGACAAAAGAAGAAACGAGTGGAAAATAAGAAAGCGCTCGATTACACGGTAGAAAATGTACCATGTATGCCCAGCATAATACACACCTTGTTTGACGAACATTCATCTGCAGATCAGACAATCATCTGCAGATCCAAAGATCCATCCTGGTTCATCTGATCTGCAGATGATTGTCCATTAAACAAGGTGTGTATGAGATCTGCAGATATAGACTATGAATGTATTTTGTAGGTACTGATCTTTTGCAGGAACTGATCTTTTGCAGATACTGATCTTTTGTGTCTGTACAGCATCTGTGTGTGCAGCATCTTGCAAAGATTTCTATCTGATGGGGAGTTCAGCTCAATAGAATAGACTGTGTAGGTATGGCTCTCATACTACATGAAGGGTGGTAAGATTGGTCTGTGATCTTTGATTTTCCAAAGACTTTTATCTGATGTGTGTACCCACCTTTATTCTTCTTGCTTCAAGGTTGAGGCACGTACTCTATTAGATAGATAGAAGATGCGGCGTATGCTACGACGCGGGTCGGCTAGTTAAGAATATTAAAGGACTTTTTTCGTGGTTATGTTTTTTGTTCAATTAAAATACTTTTTCTAAGTGTCTGTGTGTTTATTTACTTTTAACTCTTAAAGGAAATGGGTAAGGGGTACAAGTACCTCTATACTCATTTCTCCTGGGAGGGGGGGTGGGCATCTGGGGGACCCCTTTTTAAAGGGGACTCCCAGATTCCACCATGAACCCCTCCCCCAGGAAATCGCGGCCTCCACCTCCACCGCCCATCGGAGGTGGAGAAGAGCCCCTTGTCCTTGGATTGGACAAGGGCTCGGAGGGGGAGGGGAAAGCTTGGCTGCCCCTCCCCTTCCGAGATCCCCCAATCCATGGACCATGCGGGCTGGTATAGTCAGGGTGCGGAGCCCCACGCGGCCGGTGCTCCGCATTCTGGCTATCCCAGCCTGCATGGGGGACAAGGGGTTAAAGAGGTCTGGGAGGGGGGACCCCACGTCGTTTTTTTTTTATATTTCCCACACTCAGAACGAAGTAAGTAAAACTCTTCCCACTTGGGGTAATCTATGAAAATAATACACTATTGTTACCTGTGCAAAAAAAACTGACATTTTCCGCATTTAAAAGACATTTTCGCCCTTGAAACTTAAAAATCAATTTTCTCAAAAACTATAAGGTCTTTTTGAAAAAAAATTTTTTCCTCTTATTCCCACTGATCCCCTTAATATACCCTGGGAATTTGGTGTTCCTAAACTTCAAGCAGGCTTTGCTATTAACCGTTAAAGTCGGCGGGTTTTTAAATGTTTACATTTTTCCTTTGAAACTTTAACATCGATTTTCTCAAAAACTATAAGGTCTTTTTGAAAAAAATTTTTTTCCTCTTATTCCTCCTGATCTCCTTAATATATTCTCCAAATTTGAGGCTCTTAGCATTTAAGGGGGCTTTGCTATTAACCCTTAAAGTCGGCGGCTTTTTTATATTATACGGAGCGTTACGGTTTAACGCGAAATTACGGTAGCGTTTAATGCGAAATTACGGCATGAATGAAACGTGAAATTACGCGTTGAAAATTACGCTTACGGTATTTTCGTTCAACAAAGGTTCATTTATTGAAGAGAAAACAGGTTACATACAAAGTCATACAGTATACAGGAGCTGGTATATTATGAGAAGCATTAAAGTGAAGCATATAACATTTATTACATTTTGCTGAAATGTACCATGATAACATTTGAGATCTAATCATTAATTAATAAAAAGTATATAAGACACATCTGGCATATATAGCCTTTCTTTTAAAGGGAAAACTCGTTCCTGACAACAGTTTGTACTAGGAGCAATTGCGTGATAACTCTATACGTGTGGGCTTTTATACCAGCGTTCCCAGATTTGAGTAAATTTGTTAGGGCATTTCCTATGTTTATATACCAATTGTTTGTAAGGTAATGATTTTGTAATTCGTGACTTCCATTCTGACACGGTAGGGCCATTGGGCGACATCCATTTTAAGGCTATGCATTGTTTGGCTGCGAAGAGGGTTTCGTTAAGAAAAGTTTTATCAAATTTATTAATGTCTTCGTTAACAATATTTAGGATACACATTTTAATATCTAGAGTCACGGGGGAGCCCATGCGGTCTTGTAGGAAATCTACCACTTGTTTCCAGAATCTTATGAGAGGAGGACATTCCCATAGCATATGTAGAAATGAGGGCTTGTGTTCGTTACATTTGGGACAATTAGGCGTAAAGCTTGGAGAGTATTTGGCTATTTGGGATGGTAAAAGATAGCTTTGGTGTATAATATATAATTGGGTTAGTTTATCGCGTATACACGGTGAAATGGATTTGGAGACTATAAGGCATTCCTCCCAGTCCTCGACATCTACTTCTAGTTCAAGAGAGTTCCATTTATCTCTGGCTATTTCCATTTGTTTATGGGCCTGTGGTTGTAGCAGTAATGAGTATAAGGTACCAATTTGATGTTTGACTGGACCATCTTTGATGTTTTCCAGGACCAGTGAGGTACCTGTCAAGGGAAAGTTAGTGCTGAATTGGGCCTTCAGGGCATGTGTTAGTTGCATGTACATGAAATCAAATTTAGATGACAATGAGTATAGTTCTTTTAAGTAGACTAGTGGGGCTAACTGTGACCCTTTTATAATTTGTCCCAGGTAGTTTATCCCTTTATTAGCCCAGAGGTTAGTGTTTTGTAGTTTAAGTAATTCTGGTAGGGAAGGATTGTCCCATAGCGGGGTGTAATATTCCCAGATCTTGGTAG
Source organism: Hyperolius riggenbachi (assembly GCF_040937935.1). Lineage (NCBI taxonomy): Eukaryota > Metazoa > Chordata > Amphibia > Anura > Hyperoliidae > Hyperolius > Hyperolius riggenbachi. Next base: position 35,913,200 of record NC_090653.1, on the reverse strand, counting down.
GAAGGATTTTGTTTGATCTTGTCCATATCTTGGCTGCCTGTTTCAGGATCGTGTTTTGCAGATTGTGTAGGCGCAGGGTGCCTTTTAAAAGGGCAAAGGGCAGATTGCGGGATCTGTTTTTGGCTTCAAAGCCCAGTAATTCTGGTGCATATGGAGATGGGTCCATGAACCAGTTGGAAATATGTTCTAGTTGTGCAGCTATATAATATAGTAGTGGGACTGGAAGTGACAGGCCTCCTGCTTCAGATGGACATTGCAAGATGGTGTATTTGAGTTTTGCCCGTGTCTTACCCCATACAATGGAGAGGAAAAATGAATTAAGTTTTTTGAAAAAGGGCATAGGGATAAATATTGGGGAGTTGTGGAGAATGTATAGGATTTTGGGGAGGAGAACCATTTTAATTAAGTTTACTCTACCGGCTACTGAGAGGGGTAGTTTAGTCCAAGCCGTGAGTTTGTTACGTGTTAAAGTCAGGAGAGGGGCTATGTTATCTTGATAGTAGAGAGTGGGATTAGCTTGTATAGTGACTCCTAAGTATTTGAATGAGGTAGCTATTTGAAGGGGACAGGGCAGGGGGGATGTCGATACCTTAGGGTCATCTATGCCGAGGATTGCTGATTTATCCCAATTTATAGCTAACCCGGAGTATTGGCCCATCTCAGTTATTGTGTCAAATGCGGCTTTTAGGGAGGTGTGTGGGTCTGCTAGGTATAAAATGGTGTCATCCGCATATTGACTAATTTTCTCCTCTATATTACCTATACATAGTCCTCGGATGTTCGGATTAGCTCTAATACTACAGGCAAGGGGCTCTGCTGAAATTGCATATAACAATGGGGAAAGGGGGCAGCCCTGCCGAGTACCTCTGGTAAGAGCAAAGGGCTTAGAAATTATGGAATTTGTATAAACTTGTGCCATGGGATTTGCGTATAGTAGTTTAACCCATCTTATATAGTTCTCCCCAAATCCGAGTCTTGCAAGTGTAGCAAAGAGGAAGGGCCACTCCACTGCATCAAAGGCCTTAGCGGCATCTAAGGTTACCACACATCTCTTGCCTGGGTTCTTATGGTGAGCTTGTAAGTTTGCATATAGTCTTCTGATGTTTAAAGCCGTTTTTTTTCCTGGCATAAATCCTGTTTGGTCATTGTTGATCAATGAAAGGATGACCTTACTTAGCCTGGTGGCCAGTATTTTTGCAAGGACCTTAATGTCCATAGGTAATAAAGAGATTGGGCGGTAGGATTCACAGTGGGAGTGGTCTTTATCAGGTTTAGGGATAACTATGATCAGGGCCGTACGCATAGATGAAGGGAGTGTATTATTTTCAAAAGCTTCCTGTAGGGTAAGTAGCATTTCTGGGGACAATAGTTCCGTATATTTTTTAAAAAGTTCTATAGGGAGCACGTCTACTCCGGGAGCTTTCTGGTTTGGGATAGAGTGTATTGCTGTTTCTACATCTTCCAGAGTAATAGGTTCTTCCAGAAATTCTCTCTGTTCAGGAGATAATTTAGGCAGATTTATTTCTGATAAGAAAATTTCTGCATCTGTTTCTGTGAACACTGTTTTGGAGGTGTATAACTCCTGAAAGTACTCGGTGAATCTGGTGTTAATGCTTTTGGAGTCACATAGTAATTGGGATTGTTTGTCTCTGATACTAGTGATGACACATGAGGCAGACTTGCCTTTGGCCATTTTTGCTAGGATAGTGCCAGTCCTTTCCCCTTGTTCGTAGAACGATTGCTTATAAAAGAATTGTTGTGAATGGGTCCTTTCATATAGCAGGTTGGAGAACTGGTTATGAGCCGCTCTCCAAGCCTTAAAGTTTTCGTCTGACGGCTGGCTGGTGCATTTTTGTTCTAGAAGTGGTAATTGGGTCTGTAGTTTCTGTATAAGGGATGAAGATTGTTTCTTCAAGTAGGAGACAGAGCTTATTAACCTCCCTGGCGGTTTATTTATTTTGCCAGGGAGGCTGCAATGTGGTTTTTTTTTAATAAAAAAAAAAATATTTCATGCAGCCAACTGAAAGTTGGCTGCATGAAAGCCCACTAGAGGGCGCTCCTGATGCGTTCTTTCGATCGCCTCCGGCAATCGAAAGTAACAAGATAGGCCGCAATGAGCGGCCTATCTTGTTTCGCTTTCCTCGTCGCCATGCCGACGAGCGGAGTGACGTCATGGACGTCAGTCGACGTCCTGACGTCAGAGCCGCCCGATCCAGCCCCTAGCGCCGGCCGGAACTGTTTGTTCCGGCTGCGCTGGGCTCGGGCGGCTGGGGGGACCCTCTTTCGCCGCTGCACGCGATCGGGCAGCACACGCGGCTGGCAAAGTGCCAGCTGCGTGTGCTGCTTTTTTCAGAATGGAAATCGGCCCAGCAGGGCCTGAGCGGCGACCTCCGGCGGCATACCCCGAGCTCAGCTCGGGATAACCGCCAAGGAGGTTAATATTCCTCTGAAGAATGGTTTGAAACTATCCCATACTTTCGAGCGGGAATGCTCTTCTTTGTGGGCTATAAAAAAGGATTGAATTTTGTCTACCAGCCAGTCGTCAGAGTCCATTAATGATAACCAGAAGGGGTTAAACTTCCAAATGTAGTTGCTAGGGGTGTCATTCCATCTCAACGAGAGAAGGATTGGTGAGTGGTCTGAGGCCACTCTAGGAAGATGTCTTATGGTATCTGTTAAAGGCAACAAGGTATGTGTCATAAAGAGAAGATCGATTCTGGAGAAAGTATTGTGGGTTGCTGAAAAGCACGTATATTGAGTGGTTTCTGGGTAGAAGTGTCTCCAGGTATCATATAATTGGAGTTCAGCCATAAGATTAGCGAATGGTGTTGACTTGGGGGGTAATTGAGCAGGGGAACGATCTATGGCTGGGTTGCAAACTGCATTAAAGTCACCTACCCAAATCGAGGGACAGTTAGGCAGGGAGGCAGTAAATTGGATTCCTTCTTTAATAGATGTGGAGGAGTATGGTGGGGGTATATAAAAGGACAGTAGAGAAATTAATTTACCATCTAAAGTTCCATGTAGAAAAATATATCTGCCTATTGGATCTATTTTTGATTTCAGAGCTTGGAAAGGGACTGATTTATGAATTAGGACTGATACTCCTCTAGAGTATTGGGAGAAGGTTGAGTGATAGGCCTTACCAACCCATTTACGCTCCAGAGCCTTTACCTTGTTGCCTGTAACATGTGTTTCTAATAGTACTAAGATATCTGGTTTATATTGTTTCACATAACTAAAAATGAGAGATCTTTTAATTTGGTCGTTCATACCACGGACATTCCAGCTCACAACGTTAATTGTATTAGAAGAGTGTGACATTGCAGGCAGCAGATATCATATTTTCATGGGGGTTTGTTGCGCAGCTGCAATGAATCATATATAGGGCGTAATGGCCAATCGTAACCTATTATCCAGGGTTTTTGAAATAGAATGTAGACAGAACCTGAACTTAACAACCCAACAATAAAAGCATAACCCTTCAAATCCCACCCTATCTCATTATTAAAACTTAATGAGATCTTGTATCCCAGTGAGAACCAAACCAAAAGCTGCATTAGGCAGGTATATACTACCTTCTACAACCTTCAGGTATTACATACACTTTTTAGTGTAGTAATCTTATATATTTATATGTATGCGGAGACGAGGGGGGGGTGGTAGGACATCAGACAGTTGCACCGTCCAGCTGTGGATAAAGGAATTGTTATATACAGATATAATGAGAATGTATGTTACTGCATTAACACTTAGAGTGGGTCATATCAGGTAGTAGACCGGTATTATAAAAATACGCATAAATGATATGCAGTGAATAAAAGGCACCCGTGAGGAGATCCTCTGTTTGATGATTGTAGTCCTAGTAGCTCTCGCAAGGTTTGCTTGATAAGAGTTAGTGTCTATCTTGGTTTAAGTGTTTCCATTCGTTACTGAAAGGTGGTAGTTGCGAAGTAAGAGTTCATCATGTTTCATGTAAAAGGTGTAAGATTAAGTTCTGATTTGGGAAAGAAACAATAAAGTCCAGCTGATTATATAGGATGAAGCAAGAACAATAAGGCTTCTGTTTGAGTAGAGGTACCTGTATAGCGCCTGAAAGGCGTCTGTGTTGTAGGCCCGGTGCATAATGTGTGTCCATAGATATATAGGCCACACAGGAGCCTGATAATGACTCGGCCGGGGTTTTGTATATGGCTGTGTGTGTTAGTGGAGGTTACAGTACCTTACTCCGTCGGTGAGGATCCTCGGTTGGGAGAGTGGCGAGGGCGAGAGCGCGCCTCCAGCCAATTTGTAACTCCCTCCGGTTCCGTAAAGAAATGAGTCTTTCCGCCATCTTGGATCCGGAGTTTTGCGGGGTAGACCATCGCATATTCTAGCTTGTTGTCACGTAGCAGTTTTTTGGCATTGATGAACTTCGCACGGAGCCGTTGTATTTCAAGGGAGAAATCCGGGTAAAAGGATAATGTTGTATTTTCGTATTTGATGGGGCCGTTTTCTCTTGCGGCTCGCAGCACTGCATCCCGGTCTCTATAGTTTAGTAGTTTAAATATAAAGGTTCTTGCTGGAGCTCCAGGCGGCGGGGTTTTTGGAGAGATTCTGTTGGCTCTCTCTATGATAAAGACCGGAGAAAAAACATCCCGGCCAAATAAGTGTATCAGCAGATCTTCCGTGAATTTTTCTGGGGAGCTACCTTCGGATTTCTCAGGCAGGCCCACTATGCGTATATTTGACCTACGCTGTCTGTTTTCTTGGTCTTCTTGGCGGTCCATCATCTGCTTGAGGCCTTTTTGTATTTGGCTTTGCTCTCTTGGTAATGGCCGCAGTTCGTCTTCTATGGTACTGATGCGCGCTTCCGCGCTCTCCACCCTGTCTTTGAGGGAGTGTAGATCTTGCCTTAAGAAGGAGACGTCTGAGCGTACTTCTCCCAGCGTGGTGGTTATGGAGGAGAGGCTGTTTTGGCAAGCCGTAACTGCGAGCAATATTTGCGCCAGAGTTGGTTTCTCTGTGGCGGGGTTGGAGTCCTCATCTGAGGTTATTTGTGAGGTCGGGTCGGCGCCATCTTGTTCCTCTCAGCGGTATTTGCTGAGCTTAGCTACAGCGTTGGATTGCCTCGCGGAGGTCATTGTTGGGGCTTGTAAGGGTCAGTGTGGTTTCCCCCGGCAGCACTGCGTGGATTTGTGCGGTTTAGCAGTCTTTAAATGAGTCTTAGGATTCTGCACGGATATTGCTGGAACGGAGCTAACCTGAACTGCGTCCTCACTCCATTAGCTTCCGGCCACGCCCCCCCATGCTTACGGTATTTTCAATTACGATTTTAATGGCAATTACGCTACCGTAATCGCAAATTTCGCATGCGTAATTTTAGTAATGCGAAATTACGAAAATTTCGGCTCAACTCTATTTGCACCCACTGCTAGATTGCATGGATACAGAGGACAAGAGAAAGTATAAACTTATACCAGGGAAAAATCACTCTAAAATCAACCATGTGAGTGTACATCCCTGCAACAATTGTCATAGGTTTACTGCAGGCCTGACCAATCAAATGGGAAGCAAATGACTCCTTGCAACTATCATTACCCTGCAAGTTTCCATTAGCTTACTAGATTATAGAGGAAAAAGAGAGAGAGGGTAAAACACACAGGGGGAAAATCACACTCTAATGTGAACTATATGAGTGAATATCCCTGCTGCTGGAACAAGCTTGGAAGCTCTTGTCTGTGATCCCATCTTTCCAGCATAGGGGAGAACGTCAGGAACAGTACCATTTCTTATGCTGTCAAGTTCTCCTATATTGGACTCCCCCACCAGCACCAGTCTCCCGACCATGGCTTGTGGCCCAGGGATTTCATGCATGAGCAGTGCTGCCAATAGGACACCAAAAAGGCAGAATAATCTCAGCAGCTATTCCTCTTGGGTGTTTCCAGGACGGAAACCAAGTTAAAACTGAGGAACCAGGGGAGGGTGCTTGATAACCCTCAAATAATAACCGGTATAAAGACATAACAGAAGACACATACCAGAGAGGGAGTGGATCTTGTCTCCTCAGAACCCTGGGAGCAAGAGCCTGCGGACGCTTCCATGGTCAGCATACACAAGACTGACCAGGATGCACAATCCTTGAATAGGTCACCTGAAGGTTTCCGCTCAAACATAATGAAAAGGTTTGCTTTACCTTAGAAATCCACCGCATTACCGAGCAGACTAGCTCAATCAGCGGCTAAATGCGGCGAGATGTCCGCTGGGATGCACGCCGAGCCAAGGAACGCATTCTACTTCCTCCTTGGTCACGTAATGCGGAAGTCACATGTCCCCCTGCGCGCGTCCTCCAGCGGAAGCCGCTCCGGCGTGTAACACAGACTGGGGGAGAAGCCGATGCAGACAGCAAGCACCCGCGCTGGCTCGCCTGACCAGCACTGACACAAGGGACACTTGTATGCCGTGGCTCCTGAAATTTATCATGGTTGGCCAGCTCTCCCCACACAACCAGCATCCTGCTGGACAGGAAAACAACTGATGAGGGTAAGGGAATGCTGCCTTATGTAGTGTGCCTGCTTAATCAATTATGTTAATTCTTTTAACTAGTATCCTGTCCAGTTGGAAATGGAGGGAGACAAGTCTCAGGGTTGCTGTCCTGAGACGTCCTGGAAAAGGTATTAAACTTTTTTCACATTTGTGGCCTAGGAAGTCCATTAAATATTGTTTCCTGCTATCTTTTTAACATATCCTGCAAATTTGGTGCTGCTAGGATGTAAGGGGCCTTTGCTATTAACTGCTAAAGTCGGCGGGTGATGATGATAACCAACCAGAATTATACGGGTGCAAAAGTGGTGAATTCTGCCATAGGCTTCCGTTAGGCTCCCTATTTCACTTTCAAAAATCTCAAATCTTTTCAAAGGGCTATGGCTCAGCAGTGGCAAATTTTCTAGCATTGTAGGGACTCTTAGGGGGATCATGACTGGTGAGTTTCGGGCCCCTAGGCCAAAGAGGTCATAGCCTAGGGCAGGGGTGCCCACACTTTTTCGGCTCGCAAGCTACTTTAAAATTTGCCAAGCCCAGGAGATCTACCAACATTTAGGTAGCTAGGTATACGTGCCTTCAGTATAGGTAGATAGGTATAGGGGCCTTCAGTATAGTTAGCCAGGTATAGTGTAGTTAGGTGTGGGTGCCTTCAGTATAGTTAGCCAGGTATAGTGTAGTTAGGTGTGGGTGCCTTCAGTATAGTTAGCCAGGTATAGAGTAGTTAGGTGTAGGTGGCTTCAGTATAGTTAGCCAGGTATAGTGTAGTTAGGTGTAGGTGCCACTCACCTCCCTCCAGTTCCAGCGGCGGTGTCTGGGGCTCCTCCTGGTCTCCCCTCCTTCGGCCGCGCTGGCTAGAGTCAGTGCAGATGCGCGGTATAGAAGAAGACTCCGGCGAGCAAAGGGGGAGGTGGGCAGCGTGCGCTGACGCATTGTGCCCAGCACCGCCCCCAGCTATGACGTTGCGGCGTCCTCCATTCCTGCTGCGCCGCCCCTCTCCTCTCTGCCTCTTCCGATTGGCTAGCGGCCGACAGGGGTGCAAAAGTGGTAAAATCCCCCATAGGCTTTCATTGGGTCTCCTATTTCACGTTCCAAAATCTCACAACATTTCAAAGGGCAATGATTCAGCGGTGGCAAAACTCACCAGTCATGATCCCCCTAAGAGTCCCTACAATGGTAGAAAATGTGCAACTGCTGAGCCATTGCCCTTTGAAAAAATGTGAGATTTTGGATAGTGAAATAGGGAGCCAATAAAAGCCTATGGGGGATTTTACTACTTTTGCACCCATGTAACTCTGGTTTGCAGAGATGTATGGAACCCATCTTTGGAGTCCAAGTCTAACAATATGTCTTCTACCTGCATGAGACATTTCGTGAGATTCAGACGTTGCTAATGGCCATGGCTGCGATTTATGTACGTCAGAATCACCACCATTGAAATTGCCCAAATAAACAGATTTGTGTGACCCTAGGCTATGACCTCTTCGGCCTAGGGGCCCGAAACTCACCAGTCATGATCCCCCTAAGGGTCCCTACAATGCTAGAAAATTTGCCTCTGCTGAGCCATTGCCCTTTGAAATGGTGTGAGATTTTGGAACTGTAAATAGGAGGCCCAATGAAAGCCTATGGGGGATTTTACCAATTTTGGACCCCTGTAATTCTGGTTTGCAGAGATGTAGGGAACCCATCTTTGGAATCCAAGTCTAACAATATGTCTTCTACCTGCATGAGACATTTCGTGAGATTCAGACGTTGCTAACGGCCATGGCTGCGATTTATGTACGTCAGAAGAAGAAGATATAGAAGAAGAAGATATAGAAGAAGAAGAAGAAGAAGTAAATGAAGACTTCCAACTTACAACCATTTTGGACACACCTTCTAATGCAAACACTTTTCATGAAGTTAATTTACTTTTGATACCTTTTTTATAACTACTACATCACCACATAATCACTTGATGTTTTTCTTCATAAAAAAGGTGGTTTCATGCATCATTGACCTCCAATACAAGTTTTAAAAGCTATTTAAGGCCAGCTCGAATATTTTACTCGAATACAGACTCGGATAGTGACGTTGGATATCCGAGTTCGAATCGGATATTCGATTAACTCGAATATCGAACTTCGAGTGAATTCGGATAGTTTACTATCCGAATTCGACCAAACTCGAATAGGATAATGAGGTATCCGATCAACACTGTTCCCCATTACTGATTAAACAGTCCTTCACCCAGACTCCTTTATTGTTATGCCAACTAGGGGTCTTACATAAGGAACAAATACAGTTTCTGGTACTCAAGATGTCCACCTCCACCGTCATTCTGGGTATGCCGTGGCTTAGAATACATTCTCCTCAGATTGACTGGAGTTCCAGACAGTTGTTGAGCTGGTCTCCTTACTGTCAACATCATTGTTTGGAGAGAGTTACCATAGCCGCCACCGAAATTCAAGTGGAGGAGACTTCTGAGTCATTCTCTGAACCCCCTGAGATAGATACCTGGGTGGATTGGGTACCTACGTTAAGCCCATTCCAACAAGAGGTCCCTGAAGGGAAACCAGAGGGGGTTCTGTTTGTACCATTGCAGTTCAGATTTAAGATTCTTCATGCCTTCCATACCCATAAAAATGTCGGTCATCCAGGGATCGCTCGCACACAGGAGCTGCTGGACAGTTGTGTCTGGTGGCCCTCGATAGTGTCGGATTGTAAGGAATTTGTCGGTAATTGCTCTGTATGTGCTAGGAGTAAGTCGTCTACACGGGCTCCTGTGGGTACCTTACAGTCACTTCCGGTGCCTGAGCAGCCATGGACCCATGTGTCCATGGACTTTGTGGGCGAATTTCCCAGATCGGAAGGTAAAACAGTCATATGGGTGGTAGTCGATAGATTCAGCAAGATGGCCCATTTTATTCCCTTGAACGGACTCCCCACTGCACAGGAGCTGGCAGAACTCTTCATCCATCACATTTTCAGACTGCATGGGATTCCGGAAAATGTGGTGTCAGATAAGGGAGTCCTGTTCGAGTCCAGGTTTTGGAAGGCCTTCTGTCATCATATGGGAATGAATCTATCGTTTTCCTCCGGCTACCACCCACAGACTAACGGACAGACCGAAAGTGTCAACCAGTCTTTAGAGCAGTTCCTTAGATGTTACGTGGCTGATGCTCAGATGGATTGGGTCAAATTCTTGCCTTTTGCAGAATTTGCCCATAATAATTTGAAATGTACTTCCTCGGGATTCTCCCCTTTTCAGGTGGTAACGGGGAGATCACCGAAATTCTCTCCTCTGCCGGTGGTGTCATCACCTTCCCCGGCCTTGGAGGAGTGGCAAGGGACATTAAAGGAGATCTGGGGGAAAGTAAAAGGGAACTTAAAAAAGGCTTTTGCTACCCAGAGGAGACAGGCAGATAAGAAACGTTCTATGGAATGGAATTTTGTTCCAGGAGATTTAGTGTGGGTTTCTACTCGACACTTGGCCTTAAAGCAACCTTCTGCTAAACTGGGTCCCAAATTTATAGGGCCATACCCTGTGTCCAAAAGGGTCAGCAATGTTACCTATGTTGTCGCGCTCCCACCCAGTTTCAGGGGTGGTAGAACGTTTCATGTGTCCCTCCTGAAACCTGCTGTGCATGTGGATTCCTCTCCCCTCCCCTGTGGTGATTGATGGAGAACCAGAGTACGAGAGAGCAGATCTTGGATTCTCGGGTGGTGCGTAACTCCATACAGTACCTAGTCCACTGGAGAGGGTATAGTGCAGAGGAGAGATCTTGGGTACCTGCTTCTCGCATGCATGCAGAAGAACTCAGAGAACAGTTTCATAGATTGCTTTCTGACAGGCCAGGTGGATCGTGTCCGGAGTCCACGCCTAGAGGGGGGGGGTACTGTAACATCTGCAACTATGGCGGCTGCGGACACGCAGGGTATATCCGCAGCCGCCTTTGTTCCCTGTTCACAGGCCTCATCCGTTCCGTCGACGTCTAGCACGCCGGGAACGATATTGTCTCTTGTACATAGGGTCGCTGTATCGCGCGGGCGCGCGCGGAGACAGGACCTTTATGCTGGAAGAAGGAGCGTCAGCTGACCTGCCGGTCGGCTGACGTCAGAGGTGACTCAAGCCGCTCGGATTGGCAAGGGGCGCGGCTGTGAGCTCTCCTCGGCTTCTTTAGCCTTCACTGGTCATTGGCAACTTGTCTGCTGTTGCGAATACACTCGTGTTAGCGCTCAGACCTTAGACTAGTATCTGGTGTGCTTTGATCTGGGAGGAAACCAGGGATTTCACACAAGACTGATTACCTGTGTATGATTCTGGCTATACTCTGACCTTGCTATTGCTTATCGTTTCTGTACTTTTGCCTATCTGACTTAGTTGCTGAACCTCTGCCTGATAACTCACTATTCTTCTGCTTCACATTTCTGTACTGTATTCGCCTCTCAGTTGCCGAACCTTGCCTGTCTGACCTCTCTACTCACCAGTGGGCCCTTGCCACTGGTGAGGTGCTCTTTGACTAATACCCACCAGCTCCTCTGGTGAGGTTCAGTTATAGTTATACAGCTCCTGTGACTGATAGTACCTTGCCAGCCCCTCTGGAAAGGTCTAGTTAAACTATATAGTCACCGGTGTTGATAGTACCTTACCAGCTCCTCTGGTAAGGTTTAGCCAAACTTTACTGACATGCTTGTTGTTAGTACTTTACCAGCTCCTCTGGTAAAGTCTATTATTTACCCGCAGCCGCCTTTGTTCCCTGTTCTCAGGCCTCATCCATTCCGCCGGCGTCTAGCACGCTGGGGACGGTACTGTCTCGTGCTCATAGGATCGCTGTCTCACGCAGGCGCGCGCAGAGACAGGACCTTTATGCTGGTAGAAGGCGCGTCAGCTGACCTGCCGGTCGGCTGACGTCAGAGGTGACTCACGCCACTCGGATTGGCTGATTAGGCGATGGTCGCGGCTGTGGGCTCTCCTCTGCTTCTTAAGCCTTCATTCGCAACTTGTCTGCTGTTGCGAATACGTCAGTGTTAGCGCTCAGACCTTAGACTAGTATCCGGTGTGCTTTGATCTGGGAGGAAACCAGGGATTTCACACAAGACTAGGACTATTGTTATTGTTATATTGTTATATTGTTGATTACCTGTGTATGATTCTGGCTTACCTCTGACCTTGCACTTGCTATACGATTCTGTACTTCTGCCTATCTGACTCTGTTACTGAACCTTGCCTGAAATACTACTACTCTCTTGCCTGCCGCTTTGGAATGCTCTATACCTCTCTGTTGCCACTCTCTGCCTGTCTGACCATTCTATTCTCCAGTGAGCCCTTGTCACTGGAGAGGTGCTCTGATAGTACCCACCAGCTCCTCTGGTGAGGTTTAGTTAAACTATCCAGTTATATTTGCTGAGAGTACCCACCAGCTCCTCTGGTGGAGGTTCTGTTACTAATCAGCTACTGTTGCAGCTAGTACCCACCAGCTCCCCTGGTGAGGTCTAGCACTGTTGTTGCAGCTAGTACCCACCAGCTCCCCTGGTGAGGTCTAGCACTGTTGTTGTAGCTAGTACCCACCAGCTCCCCTGGTGAGGTCTAGCACTGTTGTTGCAGCTAGTACCCACCAGCTCCCCTGGTGAGGTCTAGCACTGTTGCAGGCGCAGCTAGTACCCACCAGCTCCCCTGGTGAGGTCTAGCACTGTTGTTGCAGATAGTACTCACCAGCTCCTCTGGTGAGATCTATCCATTTATTCTACTGTTGCACCAAACACTATTCACCTCAGTATCTCAGCCTTCTATACTTGCATTATTGGTGATACTGCAGATCACCACATAATCGGGTATAGAGTCTGTATTATTGGTGATTCTGCAGATCACACAATAATCGGACATCTGTGTTGCTACACCAATCGTTACAGAACAGCAGACCAGATCTAATATGGAAACACTGTGCAATCGGGTGGATCTGTTGACCACAACCGTTAACGATCTTATCAAAACGGTTAACATGCAGCAGACCCAGATCGACCAGCTGGTCAAGACAGTTAACCGATTGAAAGACCCTAATGCACAAGTGTCTTACCCTCTTGCGATTGAGCCCAGGATGCCTCCGCCTGAAAAATTCTCGGCGCATCGGTTTGACTTTCGAAATTTCAAACACCGTTGTTTATCATACTTTGAGCTACGGCCAGTATCTTCAGGCACAGAGGGTCAGAGAGTTACGTTAATTAAGACTTTATTATCTGGTGGTTCGCAGTCCTGGGCCTATAGTCTCCCCCAGGGGCATGAGGCTTTGGCCTCAGTTGAAGATTTTTTTAAAGCAATGTGTGAGGATCTGCTCAGCTGCCTGTGCAGGCAGGCAGCTTTTTGACCATTGTTTAGGTTTGCATGCTGCAGGACTCTGGAAAGAAGAGCTTCTGTCAGTTTTGCAGCTTGTGCTTGCAGAAGAATTTGCATACGTTGTCATGCAAATTGCCTGGCCACATTCATTGGAGGCGTGTACTATAAGTACTATGTGTCTCCCACAATGCTTGGCTGGTCATAAGGATTTTGTCCTATATAACACTCCCGGAGGAGTGTCAGCCTTACTCTCTGTTTGAAGATCAGCTTAGAGTAATTCCTGGAAAACTGCACTAGGCAGGTTTCCTTAGTGCAGTTAGGATTGCTTATCTGTTTGTTTGTTCTGTTGCCATTGTCCTGTCCCAACGGTGGTCGACAGGAAATGGTTCTGATCTCTGTTCTTGGAGTATAGCTGGTGCAGCGGTTGCTACCAGCTATCTCTTCTGATCTGTCTCCTTGGATCGCGCTAGCCACTTTTCGCTAGCGCTGTGGATCCTTCTGTTCTGTCTCCTTGGATCGCGCTAGCCACTTTCCACTAGTGCTGTGGATCCTTCTGTTCTGCTACTCTGTACCTGGATCGCGCTAGCCACTTTCGCTAGTGCTGTGGATCCTATCTCTCGCTTGTCCCTGTTTTCGTGTATCTGTCTTGTCTGCTACGAACGCTTGCTGGAGGCTCTGTGAGGTAACCGTTAAGCAAGTGCTCGCGTCCTCTGTTTCATGTTTGTCTGTCAATGGTTAGTTAGGCGTGCTTGTCTCTATTGTGCTTATCACGTGGAGACCGCGCATAACCGCGTGCACTGTTGCGAATGAGTGTGGTATTCGCGGTTAGCTAACGTTTGTTATTTTCTGTATCTCCTCATTGTATTATTTGCTGTGCCTTTGCTAACCTCGTATTCTGTTCTGATCTGCCTTGTGTCACGTCTGGCGATCGCACCTCTCGCGATCGCGTTCCTGTTTTATATCTGCTGTTGTGTGTGCACTGTCGCGGGGTGGCGACTAGGTTGGAGCACACACATACAACCTGTCCCTTTGCTCGTCTCATTCGCAATCGCCTCTCTTGCGATTGCGTTCTGCGCTTCGTACAATTCCTGTCTGGCATTTGTGGAGGTACAGAGGATTGGTTCCTCTGCACTCCCCAGCGCCATCTGCCCGACAGGAATTTTCCCTCTACGGGTGCGTAGCACCTTTTGCTGGGTGCCTGCAAATTATACGCTTGTGGAGGATTTCCGCCGTGTCATCGCACGCGTTGTGCGCTGATCACGGAGAAAGTTCCACAATCGTTACACAATGGCAGTTATATACAATGATCCCGATTTAGCGATGACATCAGAGAGGAGATTGAAGACCCTCAGGCAGGGGCACAATCCTGTCGAAACATATGCAGCTGAGTTTAGGAGATGGGCGGTGTCAGCCAGGTGGGGGCAGTACGCACTCTTAGATTGCTTTTTGTCGGGGATAGCTGATGCAGTGGCCGATTTGATGTTAGGACACCCAGAACCCAAATCATTGGACGAGGCCATCTCACTGGCTATTAAAATTGATTGGCAAGTTCGCTATCAAAGGCAGGCTCGGGGTAAAGTACCAGGGATATTTGCTTCTGGTACTTTCTCGGCTCCAGTGTCTTCCTCTCCACCTCGTGATGAGCCAATGCAGATTGGACAAACCAAGCTCACAGAGGTCGAGAAAAACAGGAGACGCAATGAAAAATTATGTTTTTATTGTGCTGAGAAGGGACATATGGTGTCTAGTTGTCCCAAGAAAACAGAAAACTCTATCGCCTAGGAGTAGCTGGAGGTACTACCCTAGGCGATCCAGTCTTACCTCTAAACAATAAACGTCTGTTGCTCCCGTGTTCTATCACCTGGGAAGGGCAGGTTCACTCCACCCAGGCTTTTATAGACTCGGGTTCGGCTGTTAATGTTATGGCCTATGATTTCGCTGTCAAGTTCGGTTTTCCTTTAAAGAGAATCTGTATTGTTAAAATCGCACAAAAGTAAACATACCAGTGCGTTAGGGGACATCTCCTATTACCCTCTGTCACAATTTCGCCGCTCCCCGCCGCATTAAAAGTGGTTAAAAACAGTTTTAAAAAGTTTGTTTATAAACAAACAAAATGGCCACCAAAACAGGAAGTAGGTTGATGTACAGTATGTCCACACATAGAAAATACATCCATACACAAGCAGGCTGTATACACCCTTCCTTTTGTATCTCAAGAGATCATTTGTGTGTTTCTTTCCCCCTGTTCTCATGCACTGAAGTTTCAGGCTGCTCTTTTCTTCTTGCAAACAGCGTTGCCCTTGTATGTAATTCCTCAGTATGTGAAAGCCCAGCCAGCTCAGAGGATGATTTATCCAGCTTGTAAAAGATGAGAGAAGAGAGAATCTGCCATAATCTAAATAACACACAGGCAGTGTGCAGAGAGGGGCCTGGAGGGGGGAGATTCATCACAGAACCACAACACTGAAGAACTTGGCAGCCTTCCAGACACAGGCCGACAAGTCTGACAGGGGAAAGATACATTGATTTATTACAGAGACTGTTATAGTAGAAAGTGCTGCAGTAAGCAAGAACACATTAGAATAGCTTTTGAAACTTGTAGGATGATAAAAAACAGGATGCAATTTTTGTTACGGAGTCTCTTTAAGTTCTGTGGGACGACAGGTTCAGATTAAAGCAGTGGACGATTCACCTTTACAGCATAAACAGTCCATCACCCAGACTCCTGTATTGTTATGCCAACTAGGAGTCTTACATAAGGAACAAATACAGTTTCTGGTATTCAAGATGTCCACCTCCACTGTCATTCTGGGTATGCCGTGGCTTAAAAAACATTCTCCTCAGATTGACTGGAGTTCCAGACAGTTGTTAAGCTGGTCCTCCTACTGTCGTGTCGTCATCATTGTTTGGAGAAAGTTACCATAGCCGCCACCGAAATTCAAGTGGAGGGGACTTCTGAGCAGCTTTCTGAACCCCCTGAGATAGATACCTGGGTGGATTGGGCATCTATGTTAAGCCCATTCCAACAAGAGGTCCCAGAAGGGAAACCAGAGGGAGTTCTGTTTGTGCCATTGCAGTTCAGATTCAAAATTCTTCATGTCTTTCATACCCACAAAAATTCCGGTCACCCAGGGATTGCCCGCACACAGGAGTTACTAGACTGGTGTGTCTGGTGGCCCTCTATAGTGTCTGATTGTAAGGAGTTCGTTGGGAATTGCTCCGTGTGTGCTAGGAGTAAGTCATCTAGACAGGCTCCTGTGGGTACTTTACAGTCACTTCCGGTGCCTGAGCAGCCATGGACCCATGTGTCCATGGACTTTGTGGGTGAACTGCCTAGATCAGAAGGTAAAACAGTCATATGGGTGGTAGTCGATAGAATCAGCAAGATGGCTCATTTTATTCCCTTGGACGGACTCCCCACTGCACAGGAGCTGGCAGAGCTCTTCATCCATCACATTTTCAGACTGCATGGGATTCTGGAAAATGTGGTGTCAGATAGGGGAGTC
This sequence comes from Hyperolius riggenbachi, assembly GCF_040937935.1. Taxonomy (NCBI): domain Eukaryota; kingdom Metazoa; phylum Chordata; class Amphibia; order Anura; family Hyperoliidae; genus Hyperolius; species Hyperolius riggenbachi. The sequence goes on along the minus strand of NC_090653.1, from coordinate 35,896,862 downwards.
CAGTTCGTGTCCAGGTTTTGGAAGGCCTTCTGTCATCATATGGGAATGAATCTATCGTTTTCCTCCGGCTACCACCCACAGACAAACGGGCAGACCGAAAGGGTCAACCAGTCTCTAGAGAAGTTCCTTAGATGTTACGTGGCTGATGACCAGGTGGATTGGGTCAAATTCTTGCCTTTTGCAGAATTTGCCCATAATAATTTGAAAAGTACCTCCTCGGGATTCTCCCCTTTTCAGGTTGTAACAGGGAGATCACCGAAGTTCTCTCCTCTGCCGGTGGTGTCATCACCCTTCCCGGCCATGGAGGAGTGGCAAGGGACATTGAAAGAGATCTGGGGGGTGGTCAAAGGAAACTTAAAAAAGGCTTTTGCTACCCAGAAAAAACAGGCAGATAGGAGACGTTCTGTGGAGTGGGATTTTGCTCCAGGTGACTTGGTGTGGGTTTCTACTTGGTACTTGGCCTTAAAGCAGCCCTCTGCTAAACTGAGTCCTAAATTTATAGGGCCATACCCTGTGTCCAAAAAAGTCAATAATGTTACCTATGTTGTTTCACTCCCACCCAACTTGAGAGGGGTTAGAACGTTCCATGTATCCCTCTTGAAACCTGCTGTGCATGTGGATTCCTCTCCCCCCCCCCCCCTGTGGTGATTGATGGACAACCAGAGTACGAGAGAGCAGATCTTGGATTCTCGAGTGGTGCGCAACTCCATACAGTACCTAGTCCACTGGAGAGAGTATGGTGCTGAGGAGAGATCTTGGGTACCTGCTAAGAAACTCAGGGAAGAGTTTCTTAGATTGCATCCTGACAGGCCAGGGGGATCGTGTCCGGAGTCCACGCCTAGAGGGGGGGGGTGTACTGTAACATCCGCAACTATGGCGGCTGCGGACACGCAAGGTGTACCCGCAGCCACCTTTGTTCCCTTTTCTCAGGCCTCATCCATTCCGCCGGCGTCTAGCACGCCGGGGACGGTACTGTCTCGTGCTCATAGGGTCGCTGTCTTACGCGGGCGCACGCGGAGACAGGACCTTTATGCTGGTAGAAGGCGCGTCAGCTGACCTGCCGGTCGGCTGACGTCAGAGGTGACTCACGCCGCTCGGATTGGCTGATTAGGCGATGGGAGCGGGTGTGGGCTCTCCTCTGCTTCTTAAGCCTTCATTCGCAACTTGTCTGCTGTTGCGAATACACTCGTGTTAGCGCTCAGACCTTAGACTAGTATCCGGTGTGCGTTGATCTGGGAGGAAACCGGGGATTTCACACAAGACTAGGACTATTGTTATTGTTATATTGTTGATTACCTGTGTATGATTCTGGCTTACTGCTGACCTTGCACTTGCTATACGATTCTGTACTTCTGCCTATCTGACTCTGTTACTGATCCTCTGTAGAGGTGTACCGAACGGTTCGCCGGCGAACGGTTCCAGGCGAACATTGGGGGTTCGCGTTCGCCTGCGCCAGGCGAACTTTCCCGGAAGTTCGATTCGCCCCATAATGCACTATGAGGGTCAACTTTGACCCTCTGCATCACAATCAGCAGGCACATTGTAGCCATTCAGGCTACAGTAAGCCCTGGAGCCCCACCCCCCCTTATATAAGGCAGCCTCCGGCGGCCATTACAGTCACTCGTGTGCCTGCTAGAGAGAGGAAAGGGACAGCTGCTGCAGACTTTTTCTCTTAGGGACAGATTAGTTAGGTTCTAGGCTGCTTTGCTTGTTCCTGACTGATTAATATTGCTTTTAAAGCACCCAGCAACAGCTCTTTTCAGAGCTCAACCTGTACATTTTTTTTCCTGACACTTTTGTTGCATGCACAGCCTTGCTAATTGATAGTGTGTGTGCCACTGCCAGCAGCCCAGCACATTCAGTGACTGACTGCCTGTGTGTGTGACAGGGAGCTGCACATTGTACTACCCAGTACTGCATATACCCCAGTACCTGTTGTGTTTACTTAACCCACCTCATCACTGCATATACCTAGCTTTGTGTTGAGTGAACCCAGCTCACTGCATCTAACTACCCAGTACCTGTTGTGTTTACTTAACCCACCTCATCACTGCATATACCTAGCGTTGTGTTGAGTGAACCCAGCTCACTGCATCTAAGTCTAACTACCTGTTGTGTTGAGTGAGAACCCACCTCACTGCATCTTAAGTACCTTTACTGTATACTGTTCAGTGAACCCAGCTCACTGCATCTAACTACCCAGTACCTGTTGTGTTTACTTAACCCACATCATCACTGCATATACCTAGCCTTGTGTTGAGTGAACCCAGCTCACTGCATCTAACTACCTGTTGTGTTGAGCGTGAGCCCACCTGGCCACCTCACTGCATCTAACTACCTGTTGTGTTGAGTGTGAACCCACCCGGCCACCTCACTGCATCTAACTACCTGTTGTGTTGAGTGAGAACCCACCTCACTGCATCTTAAGTACCTTTACTGTTGAGTGAACCCAGCTCACTGAATCTAACTACCTGTTGTGTTGAGTGTGAACCCACCTGGTCACCTCACTGCATCTAACTACCTGTTGTGTTGAGTGAGAACCCACCTCACTGCATCTTAAGTACCTTTACTGTATACTGTTCAGTGAACCCAGCTCACTGCATCTAACTACCCAGTACCTGTTGTGTTTACTTAACCCACCTCATCACTGCATATACCTAGCCTTGTGTTGAGTGAACCCAGCTCACTGCATCTAATTACCTGTTGTGTTGAGTGTGAACCCACCTGGCCACCTCACTGCATCTAACTACCTGTTGTGTTGAGTGAGAACCCACCTCACTGCATCTTATGTACCTTTACTGTTGAGTGAACCCAGCTCACTGCATCTAACTACCCAGTACCTGTTGTGTTTACTTAACCCACCTCATCACTGCATATACCTAGCCTTGTGTTGAGTGAACCCAGCTCACTGCATCTAATTACCTGTTGTGTTGAGTGTGAACCCACCTGGCCACCTCACTGCATCTAACTACCTGTTGTGTTGAGTGAGAACCCACCTCACTGCATCTTGAGTACCTTTACTGTTGAGTGAACCCAGCTCACTGCATCTAACTACCTGTTGTGTTGAGTGTGAACCCACCTGGCCACCTCACTGCATCTAACTACCTGTTGTGTTGAGTGAGAACCCACCTCACTGCATCTTAAGTACCTTTACTGTTGAGTGAACCCAGCTCACTGCATCTAACTACCCAGTACCTGTTGTGTTTACTTAACCCACCTCATCACTGCATATACCTAGCCTTGTGTTGAGTGAACCCAGCTCACTGCATCTAATTACCTGTTGTGTTGAGTGTGAACCCACCTGGCCACCTCACTGCATCTAACTACCTGTTGTGTTGAGTGAGAACCCACCTCACTGCATCTTAAGTACCTTTACTGTTGAGTGAACCCAGCTCACTGCATCTAACTACCCAGTACCTGTTGTGTTTACTTAACCCACCTCATCACTGCATATACCTAGCCTTGTGTTGAGTGAACCCAGCTCACTGCATCTAATTACCTGTTGTGTTGAGTGTGAACCCACCTGGCCACCTCACTGCATCTAACTACCTGTTGTGTTGAGTGAGAACCCACCTCACTGCATCTTGAGTACCTTTACTGTTGAGTGAACCCAGCTCACTGCATCTAACTACCTGTTGTGTTGAGTGTGAACCCACCTGGCCACCTCACTGCATCTAACTACCTGTTGTGTTGAGTGAGAACCCACCTCACTGCATCTTAAGTACCTTTACTGTTGAGTGAACCCAGCTCACTGCATCTAACTACCCAGTACCTGTTGTGTTTACTTAACCCACCTCATCACTGCATATACCTAGCCTTGTGTTGAGTGAACCCAGCTCACTGCATCTAATTACCTGTTGTGTTGAGTGTGAACCCACCTGGCCACCTCACTGCATCTAACTACCTGTTGTGTTGAGTGAGAACCCACCTCACTGCATCTTGAGTACCTTTACTGTTGAGTGAACCCAGCTCACTGCATCTAACTACCTGTTGTGTTGAGTGTGAACCCACCTGGCCACCTCACTGCATCTAACTACCTGTTGTGTTGAGTGAGAACCCACCTCACTGCATATAGCTAGCATACCCCCGAGATGGACAAAATGGACAAACCAGGTAGAGGAAGAGGTAGAGGCAGACCCAGAGGAAGGCCACCAGGCACCGGCAGGTCTGTGGCTGTGCGAGGTGGTGTTGCTGTGATTTCATGCGGACCTGCCCCAAAATACAGTGCTCAGAAGAAGGCACGTGCCATCACTTCCCAAAATCGTGAGGAGGTGATTGAGTATTTAACACAGAACACCTCATCTCCCGCAGCCACCAGCGCTACAACAAGCACCACATCCGCTGCATTTGACACTTCGCAGGAGTTATTTGGTGGTGGTGGTGAAATCACTGATTCCCAGCCACTACTGCAACAACAACAAGAAGGCGCAGGTACACCACCTCATACGTCTGAGTTAGGTGGCGATAGTATGGACGTAACGTGTGTGGATGGGGATGATGGTGGACCACCTGAAGTTGGTGCACTTGAGGAGGTGTCTGAGGAAAGCGCAGCTGGCCAGGAGGATTATGATGACGATTATACGGATACCACATATGTTCCCGGTAGAGGAGATGACCAGGGGGACAGTTCAGAGGAGGAGTCAGAGAGGAGTAGGAGGAGACGACTCCATGATAGAAGCAGAGGGAGCTCGTCCTCAGAAACAGCTGGGGGCAGTGTCCGGTGCCATGTATCACCAGCTATGGCCAGGGAGCACACATGCCCTTCAACATCAGCTGCTGCTGATGCCACCGTAGCGCCATCACCCCAAGGGGGCTCAGCGGTTTGGAAATTTTTTCACGTGTGTGTCTCAGATCGGAGCAAAGCCATCTGTTGTCTCTGCCAGCAAAAATTGAGCCGTGGAAAGGCCAACTCTCACGTAGGGACAAGTGCCTTACGAAGGCACCTGGAGAGAAGGCACAAACAGCTATGGCAAGAACACCTGAGGAAAAGAAGCACCCCTCAAAAGACAAGCAGCGGAGAATAACCGTGGCAGCCGTCACAGGGGGCTTCTGCTGCTCCACGTTCCCATGGTATTGTTCGTGGCTGGGGGGAGGAAGAATGGATACACTTTTAAACAATTTAAAAATACAACCATCTAAACTTTCAAACAATTTAAAAATACAACCATCTAAACTTGTAAACAATTTAAAAATACAACCATCTAAACTTTCAAACAATTTAAAAATACAACCATCTATCATTTTCCAAAAATTTAAAAAAGGGCAAAAAAACTTGCCCTACGTAAAACATTCTTGGCAAATGCTTTCGACTTGGTTTGTCTTCCGCTGGCTCAAGGGTCCATCTGACCACAGATGCCTGGTCTGCAAAGCACGGTCAGGGCAGCTACAGCATGGGTCTCAGCAGGCTCCCACTTCGGGCCGCAATCCAACCTTCATTCCCCGCGGTGACAATGGCAGACTTGCCCTCCATAACGGATTCCCGTTAAAGGATTTAAAGTTAATTCATTTCAATTAGGGCCGCAAAAGGTCCTCCTGAGTCCTGTATTGTTATTTTTGGTCACTACCTCGGGGCGGGCGTGCATGCCTACCTGCTGCCCTCTTTGGATGTGTAGTGGTAGCCGTTTCTCAGGCTCCACACCGGATTCCATCCCTCATTCCCCGGCCATTACCCGGGGTCACAAATGACAGAGTTGCCCGCCTCCATATGATTCTCGTGAAAGGAATGTGGTGTCATCTTTGCCCGCCATAACTGGTTCTCGTTAAAGGATTTAAAGTACATTCATTTCAAATACACAGCAGGGCCTCGAAAGTCCGCCTCCTGTATTGTTATTTTTGGTCACTACCTCGGGGCGGGCGGGCGTGCATGCCTGCCTGCTGCCCTCCTTGGGTGTGTAGTGGTAGCCGTTGCTCAGGCTCCACACCGGATTCAAACCTCTCATTCCCCGGCCATTACCTGGGGTCACAATGGCAGACTTGCCCGCCTCCACAGGATTCTCATTGTAGCGGTACTGAACAAGTACACAGCAAGTAGAAAATGTAAATTAAAAACAAAACGTACGCTTTTTAACAATGCCATGGAAAGTTGAGAAGGAAGTCACACATTACCTGACATCACTGAGTGAGGAAGAGCAATCACGCCATGTTGCGCAGTAGTCCAGCATGGCCGTCACTACACAAACAGCTGTTTGCGGTGCGTTACACAGTGAGTTTGGTGTGTCAGTGTGAAGCAGTACTCTAATTACACTCCCTGTTTGATGTATACACATGCAAGATGTTTGAAAGCACGTTAGGCCTGTCATTTAGCATTCAATGTGATTTCTGCCCTTAAAATGCTGCTTTGCGTCACATCCAGATTTTTCACCGGGACTTTTGGCATGTATCCCACTCCGCCATGCCCCCCTCCAGGTGTTAGACCCCTTGAAACATCTTTTCCATCACTTTTGTGGCCAGCATAATTTTTTCTATTTTTCAAAGTTCGCCTCCCCATTGAAGTCTATTGCGGTTCGCGAACTTTTCCGCGAACCGAACCTTTTGCGGAAGTTCGCGAACCCGGTTCGCGAACCGAAAATCGGAGATTCGCGACATCTCTAATCCTCTGGTGAGATCTATCCATTTATTCTACTGTTGCACCAAACACTATTCACCTCAGTATCTCAGCCTTCTATACTTGCATTATTGGTGATTCTGCAGATCATCACATAAACGGGTATAGAGTCTGTATTATTGGTGATTCTGCAGATCACACAATAATCGGACGTCTGTGTTGCTACACCAATCGTTACACTTGGTTCCAAAAGGGTTAAAAAAAAAATTAAAAAAACCTCTGTTCACACGTATGCAGTGGCTTTTATAGTCAGCTTGTATTTTTGTTTATATGTCTATATATAAAATCAGAATACTTTTTATTATGCATATTGTTAGTTATGCAAATCATGACGATAGGGAGTGGGTGTAGCTATAGTGTCCTTCTTGTCAGTGTCTATAACTTTTTAACCACAGCATTCCTGGATAACATATATAGGGGGATAGTGTTCTCATAAAACATTTATCACTACAATCAGCTGTAAAAACTCCCTCTCGTCTCTTGGTTTAAATATAAGCTTTGTAAACTATGCTGAATTTATATAATCACGTGGACTGGCTGGCCAGTGTACTTCTTCTATTGCTTGGTGTAATTTTTAGTAGGAGGGCTTTTTGGTTCCTTTTATCCCCCTATACATTCCTAGTAGTTTGGGTCACCCTGAGCTGCTTGGTTACTCTGTTCTTCTATTGCATTCTTGGTATTTACATCTTTATATTCTGTCAATAAAGGTATTATAATTGTAAATCACAAGAAACAAAACACTTCTGTTAACCATTTACTCTGTCACCTTGGCAGAGCATATTGCTCAATGACAGCCTGGTTGATTTAGTTCCTCCTCACATGGCAGGTGCACCTTACAACCCAGATCACGAGGGGAAAAAATAAGGTGCAGCAGCCATTGTAGGGAAGGGGGAAGGAGCAGTATAATTCAAGAAGAGGGGATTATATCCAAATCCCCCCAAAAATTATTTGGCAGGCAGGGCTGGATTTACCATAAGGCACTGTAGGCCTACAGGCGCCTGATGATGGAAAGGCGGCTCACTACTCTACCTGAGTGCCTCCCTCCCTCCTTCCCTATGCAAAGTCTTGATGCAAGTGTAAATGAGAGGTCACTCACCCAGCCAGCGGCCACTCTAGCTACGTAATATTAAAGGTACTTATGGCTTCCTAATACTAAGGGGCACCTGGCTGTGGCTACCTACACCAGGCAGGGTAAGTAGGGGAGAAGTGACATCTGGGCAGCCAGTACCCTTGCGGTGCAGTTCGGTGGGTGTTTGTAGGTTCATGGAGGGCGGAGTCTAGGGTGCCAGGACATCTGTACCTATAGGCTCCTATGATGTAAATCCGGGCCTGTTGGCAGGACCAAATACATTTAGCATTGCCAAAGCAAAACATTAGCATTAGCATGAAAGGGGGAGGTTGTGGGAATAAGGGAAGGATATGGAAAGTTGGGTTATACAGTCCATAAGGGTGTGGTGTGGATGATATAAAGGACAGTATGGGGGTTGGGATATATAATTCATAGGGGTGAAGGGGGTATAAGGGGCAGTATAAGGGGTATACAGTCCATAAGGGTGTGGAGGATATAAGGGACAGTAGAGTCAATTCACAAAACGTCTCATAAAATATTTATCACCTAATTGATAAAAATAACCTTTCAGCACATTTACAAGCAAAATAATGACTCAAAGTAAATTTGTTCTGCCCATATCTACTAATATGGGCATTCAATAAGCTAAAATGTGATGTTATGCTGACACCTAGTGGTACTAGTGAGCAATTATGTTTAGTCAGATCAGAATTACAGGATGATGTAATTTCATGGGAGGGTCTCAACCCTTGAACTGGAACTTCCTGTCTTCCATTTTGTGAGAAGCCTTCAGCTGAGTAACAGCACATGGCAAGAGCTCTTACTATTTCAGGACTAAATGGTGGAATTGTCTGTAAGTACTTAATCCTTTCGGATGATATAATGCTTAAAGTGCTGTAGTGATGTTTCATGTACTGATTTGTGCATTCTGTGTTTGTTTATGTTGCAGTTTTACAAGTAAAGTGTAATTCAACAAAGATTCATACAGACTCAAGGTCTCACGTGTCTTACTACTGGATTACTTATTGTTAAGCTGTCTGACTAGCGTTATACAACTGCTCAATAACGCGAAGCAAAACAGTAAAAAGACAATCTGCGCAGCAGTCTGAAATATACAGAGACGTCATTATTGCAGCATGAGTCTTTGATCAGGAACAAGGTATCAGGCAGATGACGTGCCACCGCCGACACAGCAGAGCAGGGAGAGCATCCCCAGTGCCCAGCAAGATGATGCACAGTCGCATGTGTCCAGATCTTCACGATCTAGCAAAACGTCCTCAGCTAGTTCCCTAGCAGCCAAAGCTCGCGCGAAAGCAGCAGCTGCCCGCGTCCAGCTACAGTTTGCAGAGAAGGAAGCCAGGATGATCCAGGAGAAAGCCAGCCAAGAAGCAAGACTGCTCATCCTGCAGCGTCAGACAGCAGTTGCTGTGGCTGAAGCAAAGGTTGCTGCCTATCAGGAAACAAGCCAGCCAGGGAGCGAGAAATCATATGAAGACCCAGAGGTCCCAGGAAAACTTCTATCCCCTGTGGATCGTACAAGTGAGTATGTTCAGAACCTCACTAATGTGCATACAAAAGAACAATCTTTAAAACCTGAAGCAAAGGAATTCAGACCGAGTTCCACAGAACCCCGGAATGAGTCCAATCAACCACGTGACACCAGCAACTGCCAGCAAACTAAGAATCAAGCACCAGAGCCTCCCAGGAACAAGGAGGAAGTGTTCCCATCGCTTCAACCCAAAGATTACATGCATGAGCAACAATGTGCAGCGGATATCACCAAATATCTCATTCGCAAAGACATGATTAGCTCAGGCTTTCTCCAATTTGATGACTGTCCTGAAAACTATTGGGCATGGAAATCCTCCTTTCTGAATGCCACCAGAGGTCTAAACTTATCACCAGCAGCAGGGGCGTAGCTAGAAATCACTGGGCCCCACAGCAAATTTTTTTCATGGGCCCCCCCACCCCCAGAGTAAATTCCCCACCCCCAGAGTTAATTCCCCCTTCCCCTACACACACACATTAACGGAAATATTACGGGAATATTGTTGTGGCCAGTTACTTACCTGGGGCTTCTTCCTGCCCCCTGAAGTCCTCCTGGTCCCACACTGTCATTCTGTCATTCTGCTCTGTTCTATTCCCCCATTGTCCCCCTCCAACTGTTGCATGCCTGGCCCCCTTGGCCAGGGGAATTCTGCTTTTACGCAAGTAAAAAATTGCAACTGCACATGCTCAGAACGGTCCCGGCAACAAGAGGAGGATTAAAGAGGTGTGCGGCCATGCAGCCGGCGACTGGCTGAGTCACCCAGCTTTCAGAGCGTGACAGCGGAGGAACGGAGCAGCGTGGAATGATGGCGAGGGAGCAGGAGGACTTCAAGGGCTGAAAGAAGCATCAGGTAAGTAAGTGGACACATTAATATTTCCTTCAAGCAATACTGAAAAGGTAACTGAAGTGAGAGTTATATGGTGGCCGCCATAGTTATCTCCTTTTAAACAATACCAGTTGCCCGGCTGTCCTGCTGATCTATTTGGCTCCAACAGTGTCTGAATCACACCAGAAACAAGCATGCAGCTAATGTTGTCAGATCTGACAATAATGTCAGAAACACCTGATCTGCTGCATGCTTGTTCAGGGTCTATGGCTGAAAGTATTAGAGGCAGAAGATCAGCAGGATAGCCAGGCAACTGGTATAAAGTAAATAAATATGGCAGCCTCCATATACCTCTCACTTCAGTTGCCCTTGAAGTGAATAAAAAAAACAGATACTTACCTATGGAGAGGGAAGGCTCTGGGACCTATAGAGCCTCCCCTTTTCTCTTACAGTCCCCTCATTCCAGCGCTGTTTGAGGCCATGGAAGTCTTCGGGAGCCTGAGTGCTCCTGAAGATGGGCGGCTCTCTACTGCGCATGCGTGAGCACGCTCTCCTGCGCACACGTGCAGTACAGAGCCATCCGTCTTCAGGAGCACTCAGGCTCCCGAAGACTTCCATGGCCTCAAACAGCGCTGGAACGAGGGGACTGTAAGAGGAACGGGGAGGCTCTATAGGTCCCAGAGCCTTCCCTCTCCATAGGTAAGTATCCTTATTTTTATTTTAAAATTCACTTCAGTCTTGCAACATTACACTATGCACCCACGCTTAGCACGCCACGTCAAAAAATGGGTGTAGCCATGACATTGTATGGGCGGAGCGTAACTGTAACCCCAAAGCAGCATATATAGCCAACTATGACCATTAAATAAATGCAGCAACAGTTGCCCCAGACACCAGGAAATAAACGCAATTCGGGCCACATTTCAGCAGAAAACAAAACGCAATTCGGGCCACATTTCAGCAGAAAACAAACGCAATTCGGGCCACATTTCAGCAGATAATAAACGCAATTTGAGCCACATTTCAGCAGATAATAAACGCAATTTGAGCCACATTTCAGCAGATAATAAACACAATTTGAGCCACATTTCAGCAGATAAACACAATTTGGGCGACATTTCAGCAGATAATAAATGCAATTCGGGCCACATTTCAGCAGATAATAAACGCAATTCGGGCGACATTTTAGCGGATAATAAACGCAATTCGGGCGACATTTCAGCAGATAATAAACGCAATTCGGGCGAAATTTCAGCAGATAATAAACAGAATTCGGGCGAAATTTCAGCAAAAAAAAAAAAGAATGTACTCACCTGACAGAAGTCTTCTCTTCCGGCCGACCTCTGGCATGCAGCACCCCCGGAGATCTTGCTCCTCCAATCTCCCGCGCTGACAGTCAGGCAAAGCAGGGCTATGGGAAGATGGCGCCCAAAGCCCTGTACTGGAGACACAAATAGTCTCCAGAGCAGGGCTTCGGCAGCCATCTTCCCGCAGCCCTGCTCTGTACTGGGAACTGGCTGGCCCGGCGTCAGTGCGGAGAACAGTGTGACGTCACGACGACGTCACGGAGCCTCCGAGGCCCCTAAAAACATGAGGCCCCAAGCGGCTGCTTGGTCTGCTTGGTGCCTGGTGGCGCCCCTGCCCACACACACACACACAAGTTACAGAACGCACACACACAAGTTACAGAACGCACACACACCAAGTTACAGAACGCACGCACACCAAGTTACAGAACGCACGCACACAAGTTACAGAACACACACACACAAGTTACAGACCGCACACACACCAAGTTACAGAACGCACACACACAAGTTACAGAACGCACGCACACAAGTTACAGAACGCACGCACACAAGTTACAGAACGCACGCACACAAGTTACAGAACGCACGCACACAAGTTACAGAACGCACGCACGCGCACACACACACACACAAGTTACAGAACGCACGCACACACACACAAGTTACAGAACGCACGCACACAAGTTACAGAACGCACGCACACACACACACAAGCTACAGAACGCACGCACACACACACACAAGCTACAGAACGCACGCACACACACACACAAGTTACAGAACGCACGCACACACACACAAGTTACAGAACGCACGCACACACACACACACACACACAAGTTACAGAACGCACGCACACACACACAAGTTACAGAACGCACGCACACACACACAAGTTACAGAACGCACGCACACACACACACACACAAGTTACAGAACGCACGCACACACACACACCAAGTAACAGAACGCACGCACACACACCGAGTTACAGAACGCACGCACACAAGTTACAGAACGCACGCACACACACACACACAAGTTACAGAACGCACGCATGCACACACATACCCACCAAGTTACAGAACGCACACCATGCACGCACGCACACTGCACACCACACACAAGTTACAGAACGCACGCATACACACCAAGTTACAGAACGCACACACACACACACACACACACACACACACACAAGTTACAGAACGCACGCATGCACACACACACCCACCAAGTTACAGAACGCACACCATGCACGCACGCGCACTGCACACCACACACAAGTTACAGAACGCACGCACGCACACACACACACAGAAAGTTACACGCACACACACAGTCTCACCATGGCCCAGCTACTCACAGTGCCACTTCCTTTCATGCTGTCTTCCGATGCTGACCGGGCAGACAGGCGGGAAGGGGGCGGAGCTACACCCATAGCTGTGCGGGAGGGGCGGAGCTACACGCGGGAGGGGCGGAGCCATAGCCAGCGCTGATTTTCTCTGTTCTGGGCCAGGCCGGAACTATGAGGTTAGTGTCGGCAGTCGGAGGGATATACAGAGAGGTGGCAGGTGGAAAATAGTCCCACTTCACCTGCCAGCCTCTTTGAAATGCTGCAATGGGGGGGGGGGGGGCCCGGGCAAGGGTCACACTGGGATTCCTGAATGGGCCCTGGGCCCGTGATTTAAAAAAAAAAAAAAAAAAGCACTATACAAACACAGGCTGCAGGACAGACGGGCCCCCCAGTTGAGGCGAAGGGATCGGGCTCCATAGCATTGCTATGGCTGCTATAGTGATCCCTACGCCTCTGACCAGCAGAAACGCTTGACTTGATGATAAAGTGGCTTGGTACCGAGTCAGCAGAACATGCAAAGAGGATGAGAAGAGCAAACCTGTTCAATCCCGCAGCAGGACTCGACATGGCCTGGAAGAGACTAGAAGAAACACATGGATCCCCAGAGGCAATCGAAGGAGCACTGTTGCGAAAGCTTGAAGTCTTTCCTAAGTTAGGCTACAGAGATAATGTGCGACTACAAGAGCTGAGTGATCTTCTGTTGGAGGTAGAATATGCCAAGGAGGACGGCTACTTGCCAGGACTTTCATATCTAGATACAGCCAGAGGTACCAATCCAATAGTAGAGAAACTGCCCTCAAATTTACAAGACAAGTGGATGTCTGTAGGAGGTAAATTCAAAGAGGACTATGGAGTTGCTTTTCCCCCCTTCTCTGTATTCTCCAGATTTGTTCGACAGCAAGCGAAAATCCGAAGCGATCCCAGTTTCGCCTTTACCACAAGCAGCAATCAGTCACATAGGTCTGAAAGATCTCACAGACCTCAAGGTAAGACTTCTGTGTCCACACACAAAACAGCTGTACCTTCAGAAGCCACAGACTGTCAAAACACCCACAAGGTACATGCAATAGAAAGCCCTGATAAACATTGCCCAATACACAAAAGGCCACATTCACTAAAGAAATGCAAGGGCTTCAGAAGCAAACCTATTGCAGAGCGCATGTCTTTCCTTAAGCAAAACGGCATCTGCTTCAGGTGCTGTGGATCTACTTACCACATTGCCAAAGACTGTAAAACACCTGTAGAGTGCACAGAATGTGGCAGTGAGAGACATATCACAGCTTTGCACCCTGGCCCTGCTCCACTAGAGACTATAGAACCCGTGAAAGATCAGGGCAGGGAGCAACAAGACACCCCACTGTCCTCAGTAATGTCTAATTGCACCGAAGTATGTGGCCAAGGAAAGAGCGCACGATCGTGCTCTAAAATCTGTTTAGTGACTGTGTACCCCACTAGCCAGAGAGAAAGAGCAGTGAAAATGTATGCAGTGCTAGATGAGCAGAGCAATAGGTCCCTTGCAAAGTCAGACTTTTTTGATCTCTTTAACCTTAAAGCAAGTTCATCTCCATATACTCTTAGGACATGTGCAGGGACAATTGAAACCACAGGGAGAAGAGCTACTGACTTTACCATTGAATCTTTCAATAAGAAAGTGCAGTTCCCACTTCCTACCCTGATAGAGTGTGACATGATACCTGATGACAAAACAGAGATCCCCTCTCCTGAAGTAGCCCATCATCACCCTCACCTTCGCTCAATTGCTCACCTTATTCCAGCTGTTGAGCCAGATGTTTCTATCCTTCTACTTCTTGGAAGAGACATCCTACAGGTACACAAGGTGCGCCAGCAAATCAATGGACCTTACAATGCGCCCTATGCACAGAGACTAGATCTGGGGTGGGTAGTTGTGGGAGAAGTTTGTCTGGGAATAGGGCACCAGCCTGACAGCATTAGCACTTTAAGGACATGTGTGTTAATGAATGGACGCCCATCTCTTCTCAGTCCATGTCACAACAGCTTTATTGTCAAAGAAATGTTTGACAGCCCAACACAACACTGGGACTCTTCTATAGCATATGGCAAAGAAGAAGAAGTCAGTTACAACACTGAGACAGACAATCTAGGGGTCACTGTGTTCCAGAAAACTAAAGATGATGATAAGCAGACCCTCTCCATAGAGGATCAAACCTTCTTGCAGATTATGGATAGGGAGACCTACCAAGATGACAATCACAGTTGGGTGGCCCCTCTCCCCTTTCGCATGCCCAGACGTGCTTTGCCCTGTAACAGGGAGCAAGCCATGAAACGTTTGCAATCACTTAGCAAAACACTGCAGAGAAAGCCAGAAGTAAAAAGAGATTTCACTGAATTCATTGAGAGAATGTTAGTCAATGACCACGCTGAAGTAGCAGGACCACTTGAAACTGATAAAGAACACTGGTACCTACCAATGTTTGGTGTTTACCACCCACACAAACCCAACCAGATCAGAGTAGTTTTTGATTCCAGTGCAGAGTATGATGGAGTTTCTTTAAACGACGTACTGTTAAGTGGCCCTGACCTTAACAATACTTTGCTAGGTGTCCTTATGCGCTTCAGAAAAGAGCCCGTTGCATTCACAGCAGATGTGCAGCAAATGTTTTATTGTTTTCTTGTCAGAGAAGACCACAGAGACTTCCTGCGTTTTCTCTGGTACAAGGACAATGACATACACAAAGAAATTGTCGAGTACAGAATGAAGGTACACGTATTCGGCAACAGCCCTTCTCCTTCAGTCGCTATATACTGCATGCAAAAGACTGCCCTGAAAAATTCTGAGTGCTATGGGCAAGACGCCAAACACTTTGTATTGAGACACTTCTATGTAGACGATGGACTCGCTTCTGCTAGCACACCTGAAGATGCTATCTCTACCCTCAGTAAGGCAAAACAAATGCTGGCAGAATCCAATCTGTGTCTTCACAAAATCGCTTCTAACAGCCAAAAAGTAATGGAAGCCTTCCCTGTAGCAGACAGAGCTAAGGACCTCAAAGACCTTTGCCTAGGTACAGATACTCTCTCCTTGCAGAAAAGCTTAGGCCTAAGTTGGGATTTAGAAGCAGATAGCTTTGTTTTTCAAGTTTCCTCAGAGGAAAAGCCCTTTACACGTAGAGGTATTCTGTCCACCGTAAATAGCCTTTATGATCCCTTAGGGTTTGTATCACCCGTGACAATAAGAGGCAAGGCCTTAGTTCGCGAACTGTCATCTGGTAAAAATGATTGGGATGCATTGCTTCCACAAGAGAAATTATGTAAGTGGGTTCAATGGAAAGAATCTTTGCAAGCTTTAGAGCACCTAAATATAGACAGATGCTATGTTCCCGTATCTCTATCAACAGTTTGTAGGAAGGAACTGTGCATTTTCTCAGATGCATCCACCACAGCTATAGGTGCAGTAGCTTACTTGAGAGTAATTGATGCAGAAAATGTATGCCATGTAGGATTTGTGATGGGAAAGTCCAAATTAAGCCCTAAACCAGCCCACACGATTCCTCGTTTAGAGTTGTGTGCAGCTGTACTCGCAGTTGAAATGTTTGAGCTAATCTCAAGTGAGTTAGATACTGACTTTGATGCTGTAAAATTCTTCACCGATAGCAAGACTGTCTTAGGGTACATTTGCAACACCACTAGGAGATTCTACCTGTATGTCTCCAACCGTGTGAATAGAATCAGGCAATCTACACAGACAGATCAGTGGTTCTATGTACCTACAGAGCATAACCCTGCAGACTATGCCACTAGACCTACACAAGTTGCATGCCTTCAGAACTCCATATGGTTCTCAGGCCCATCTTTTTTGTACCAATCACACTGTCAAAATATGAACACTGCTAACATGTACCCACTCATAGAGCCCGAAGCTGACCCAGAAATTAGATCTGAAGTTACAAGTTTAAGTACTAAAGCTTCTCAAGCCACCTTCCACTCACATTGCTTTGAGAGATTTTCTTCCTGGAAAGTACTAGTTAAAACCCTGGCCAGACTCATCCACGTCTCTAAAAGCTTCCAGAGGGAAACCAATAGCAGCCAGGTTAGAGGGTGGAAAAGTTTCCATGAGCAGATTGATCTAGAAGAACTTTCTCAAGCAAAGTCTGTTATCATTTCTTCTGTTCAAGCCAAACACTTCCAAATGGAGATTGACTGCATCTCAAAACAAAAGACATTACCAAAACAAAGACGTCTTAGAAAGCTAAGTCCCTTTTTAGACAAAAATGGATTGCTTAGAGTAGGTGGACGTTTGTCTCTTGCTGAACTTTCAGAGGTAGAGAAACAGCCTATCATCATACCTCACGATCACCACATTGCTACACTGCTTGTTAGGTACTATCATGAACAAGTTGTCCACCAAGGGCGCCACATCACAGAGGGTGCAATTAGATCTGCAGGTTTCTGGATCCTTGGTGGCAAACGCTTGGTATCAGCAGTCATACACAAATGTGTCACCTGTCGCAAGCTGAGAGGGAAACTACAGACTCAAAAGATGGCAGAGCTACCTAAGGACAGAGTGGTTGCTGAACCACCTTTCACTAATGTAGGTTTGGACGTATTCGGTCCTTGGTCAGTGTTAACCCGCCGCACTAGAGGAGGCAGTGCGGACAGCAAGCGCTGGGCAGTACTTTTCACATGTCTGTCTACCCGAGCTGTACATATAGAGCTACTTGAAGCCATGTCAACTTCAAGCTTCATTAACGCTTTGAGGAGATTCTTCTCAGTTCGTGGCCCAGCAAAGCTACTCCGCTCCGATAGAGGAACAAACTTTGTGGGAGCTTGCAAGGAACTTGGCATTTGTATTGGTGACTCACAGTTGAAGAACTTTCTACATGATAAAGGATGTACATGGGTTTTCAATCCTCCACACTCCTCTCACATGGGCGGTGTCTGGGAGAGATTTATAGGTATAGCCAGGCGAATCTTAGATGCTATGTTGCTACAAAATAAATCTGCTCACTTGACCCATGAAGCTTTAAGTACCTTTATGGCAGAGGTTACAGCCATCATGAACGCCAGACCCTTAGTTCCTGTATCTTCAGACCCGGATACACCTATGGTCCTCACCCCAGCAATGTTGTTGACTCAAAAAACAAACTCTTTGTCTGCTCCATCTAAAGACCTAAACACAACACAAGTTCACGTTAAGCAGTGGAAACAAGTGCAATGCTTAGCAGACACCTTTTGGAAAAGATGGAAGAGGGAGTATCTGTCCACTTTGCAACGCAGAAGGAAATGGACGGAAGACTGTCCAAACATAAAAGTGGGTGATGTTGTTCTGCTAAAAATGACCAAGAGGGCAGGAATGAGTGGCCCGTGGGACTTGTTGTTAACACGCTGCCAAGTAGAGACGGCAAGATTAGAAAGGTGGAGGTTAAAATCACCAAAAATGGGACTGCCAGAGTGTATTTTAGACCTATCACTGATGTTATAATTCTAGTCTCAGATTAGCCAGGATTTCATTTTTCTTGTTTCTATGTTCTCTGCATAGTGGTAGTTTATATAAGTAGTGACATAATAAATTATGCCAGGCAGGGAGTGTTCTGCCCATATCTACTAATATGGGCATTCAATAAGCTAAAATGTGATGTTATGCTGACACCTAGTGGTACTAGTGAGCAATTATGTTTAGTCAGATCAGAATTACAGGATGATGTAATTTCATGGGAGGGTCTCAACCCTTGAACTGGAACTTCCTGTCTTCCATTTTGTAAGAAACCTTCAGCTGAGTAACAGCACATGGCAAGAGCTCTTACTATTTCAGGACTAAATGGTGGAATTGTCTGTAAGTACTTAATCCTTTCGGATGATATAATGCTTAAAGTGCTGTAGTGATGTTTCATGTACTGATTTGTGCATTCTGTGTTTGTTTATGTTGCAGTTTTACAAGTAAAGTGTAATTCAACAAAGATTCATACAGACTCAAGGTCTCACGTGTCTTACTACTGGATTACTTATTGTTAAGCTGTCTGACTAGCGTTATACAACTGCTCAATAACGCGAAGCAGAACAAAATTGTTCCTGATTAACTTTCAATATTAACATTTCAATATTACTTTTCTTACCTTAGAGTAATCAAGCAGCTCGGGGTGACCCAAACCACTAGAAAAGTATAGGGGACCAAAAGAGACCGAAAAGCCCTCCTACTAAAAAGCAATGCTTGGTGTGATTTGCCTTCTTGACACAGAAGGTACTTGTGATAATTCAACTTTAAGTGAACATCTGTAGTTACCCACAATGCACCGCTATTGAATATGCAAATTATCTCTTTATGCACTTGTAGCCAGGCTTGCATCCAGAACCGCTGGTGTATAGCAAGCCTATAGCTTTAAATTGTATAGAGCCACACCAACCCCACATGCAGACAGCCTGTTTCCTACTTTTGGTCCTCATCAGTGCATGGCAGGGATTGATTTGGACCAGTACAACACAGTAACCAAGCAGCTCAGGGTGACCCAAAACCACAAGGAGAGTATAGGGGACTAAAAGAGTCTCGAAAAGCCCTCCTACCAAAAATCAGAGCTGGGACAAGGTCCTCCAGCACCCAAGGCTGAGACAGCAAAGTGCGCTCCTCCATCCCTCCCACCCCAGCCATCACACACTGATTGCTATTAGACTAAGAGGGCCACAGGGCCCACAACCTCCCCAACACCTTAATCTCTAGTTATATGGCTTGCAGTCACTGCCATGTATCCCCTTTTCTTATTTCTTTCTGCTTCAAACACAATTAGGAATGACAGTTGAATGAATTCTGCGCCCCCTCCTACACTATGCCCTGAGGATGGAGCCTCTCCAGCCTATGCCTCGGCCCGGCCCGGCCCTGACAAAAAGCAATGCTCAGTGTGATTTGTCTTCTTATATGCCAAAGTTATATTGTTTTTTTGCTCTTTGGGCAGGGGCGTAGCTTGTGGGGGGCGGGATAGGACATGTGCCCCCGGGTGCTCGGTCCCCAAGGGCGCCCAGCCGTGAGCCGTAGCCCCCCACTCAGCGCAGTGAAGTGGGAGCGGTGGGGAACGGGGGACGTCTCCCCCTCTTCCCTCACCTGGGGCTCCCCCTCCCTCGCTTTCCCCTGCGGGCAGTGGCAGCAGAACACTTCCTATTCCCAGCGTGGAGATCTGTGCGCCGCTACTCTGGTCTGGACCAGACCAGAGTAGGAACCTCTGCCAAATGACGTGTATTTTTGGTGAAATGCTGTCAGATTACATGTATTTTGGGGGGAAACACTATGGCAGAAACTTCCCTGGCAGACCTTTTACACCACTGCTAAGGTCATGTATATATGCCCCACCCATTACCACGCCCACATTCTGTTACTTGGCAGGTTCCTCCTTAGAGGGCGCATGAATAGTCTTTGTCCCTGGGTGCTGAAAGCCCTAGCTACGCCTCTGTCTTTGGGAGCTTAAGAAGGTAACATAGATAAGGTGAAAACAGAGGAAAACAGGTGAAAAAGCTTTGTGATTCATGCCCAGTATGGGGGCTGGGATATGTAGTCCAAAGTGTTGAGGAGGGTATAGGGGGCAGTGTAAGGGGTATACAGTTGGTGGGGTATCATGCTCCTCTCAGTCTCCCTGTCCCACATAGTATACCCATGCCTGAAATTCCTTTTCTGTATCTGAGGAAGCTCTGGATTTGGTTAAAAACTCACAAAATAATTGTAACAATTGTGGAATTATCTCCGTGATCAGCGCACAAGGCGTGCACTGACACGGCGGAAATCCTCCACAAGCGTATGAAAGGAGAGAACCCAGCTTTGGTGCAAAGCACCAGTAGAGGGAATTCCCACCGGCAGGTGGAGCTGTGGAGTGCAGAGGAGCAAGCCTCTGTACTGCCACAGATGCCAGATGGGAATTGTCCAAATTTCAACCGAGCAGGGCAAGATAGCCCTTGAAGAGGGAGAGCACAGCGACAGGGTGAATGTGTGTTCACCAATCTAGTCGCCAACCCGCGACGATGAACACACAACCGTGAAGATCAGGTGGGAAAGCAATCGCAAGAGATAGCGATTGCTAATAGTGACACAAGACTGAATAAGCACAGGAAAGGGATGTATGTATGTCCACCAATCTTGTCACCAACCTGCGACGGCGAACACACAACAGAGGAAATCCAGTGAGAACGCAATCGCAAGAGATGCAATTGCGAATGAGAATGAGCACAGGGACAGAATGTATGTGTGTGCTCCAATCTAGTCGCCAACCCGCGACGGTGCACACACAACAGCAGAAACATAGTAGGAACGCAATCGCGAGAGAGGCGATTGCCAGAGGTGACACAAGACTAAGCAGAGTTAACCCGGGAGCAGAGCAAAGGCACAGTAAATCATACAATGAGAATGATAAGGAAAATAACAAACGCTAACTAAACGCAAACACCGCACTCATTCGCAACAGCGAACGCGTTTACAGCACGGTCTCCGCACGTTAAGCGCAACAGAGACAAGCACGCCACCCTAACTGACCACCGACACACAAACAGGAAACAGAGAACGCGAGCGCTTGCTTAACGGTTACCTCACCGAGCCTACAGCGAGCGTTCGTATCAGACGAGGCAGACAGACGGACAACAGGAATATGAGAGATACGATCCACCGCTCTTCCGCCAGAGCGAGTGCGATCCGGGTTCAGGAATAGGACAGGAAAGATCCACTGCTCTTTCTGCCAGAGCGAGTGCGATCCAAGTAGGGAAACAGAGTTAGCAGGATCCACTGCTCTTTCCGCCAGAGTGAGTGCGATCCAAGTAAAGCAACAGAGCTAGCAGGATCCACTGCTCTTTCTGCCAGAGCGAGTGCGATCCAAGTAAAGCAACAGAGCTTAGCAGGATCCACTGCTCTTTCCACCAGAGCGAGTGTGATCCAAGTATAGCAAGATGAGGTAGCCAGTAGCAACCGCTGCTCCAGCTTACCCTCCAAGAATACAGATCAGAAGGATCCACAGCCGCTACCACTAGAGGCAAGTGCGATCCAAGCAGATGAACAGAAGGGGCTACCAGTAGCAACCGCTGCTCTGGTTAGCACCCTCAGACAGACAGAACAGGCAATACAAATAATAGAACCTGACTGAACTAGAGGGGTGTCTAATACAGCCCCCAGAACTACTCTAAGATAACTTTAACAATCCAACAGGGAAGGCTGACACTCCAGGAGTGTGTTAACAAACCATTATGACCAGCAAAGGACTGTGGGTGAAGAAGTCCTTTATACTGCCAGCCCTCAAAGGAGACAGCTGGGCAATTTGCATGTATGCAAATCCCTCAGCAAAGCTACTCTGAAAGTTGCAAGATAAAGCCAGGTCTCTTTTCCAGAGACCTGCATCCCTCAGACATAAGGAATGGTCAAACAGCTGTCTGCCTGTGCAGCCAGCTGAGCGGATCATTACAGTACCCCCCCCCCCCCCCAACCCCCTCTAGAGATGGATTCCAGACATCTCTCAAAACTGACACCAGCAAAAAACTCTGACTGAAGACTCATGAAGGTCGGGACAGCCCGACTAGACCCAATTCCAGAGTCAGTCCACCCGAAACAGACCTCATCGGAAGCAGAAGCCACCGAAACATGCCCATCAGTACTACCAGTCTCAGCATAACACCCATCAGGACTGTGAACGCCAGAGAAGAAGCCATTGACACCCTCCAGACAATACCCACCACCTTCCAGGGAGCGTCCGAAAATACCAAACCTGCCACAATACCTGTTCAAAGTGTCCCTTACAACACAAAAGCCACTGTTGATCCTATCCAGGGTACCAAGCAAAATCTCTCCCGGAATCTCCCAGAACCCTTTGAAGCTCTGCAGAGATCCCAAGAGGGCAGAACGATCACCAGGCTCACATGGAGAACTATCAAGCACCCCTATGGAACCAATGACAATTCCGGATTCAGAATTACCAGGACACCCATCAAGATCAGGACTTTCAGGGACCACTTCTGGGCATGCAAGCAGGCAGGCCATATCAGAGCATGTCTCCACCGAGGAAGCATCTGAGCATGCTGGTAACCGAGGCACACTTGGGCTTTCTGGGTCACAGAGCACATTGGGGTACACCAGCACAGGAGAAACCTCAGGACATGTCGGGGAACTGCCAACTTCAGAGTCCGACACGACAAGACCAAAACCAGTACCGGGCAGAAAATCATCATGAGTAGAGGTCACAGGTACTGGTCTTTCAAAAGAAGGTTCGGACTTAAATTCGAAATTTTCTGTGACTGTAATATCATCATTGACTACACATGAGTGAAGCTCCACAAGAGCCGCAAAGGTAGTCAGCACAAGAGCAATGCCTACCGAAGTGGGCAAAACCTCAGACGGATCTGGGGGGCAGGAGGTATCTCCCAGAAGTTCTGCACCCTTTAGGAGGGACTCGGAAACCTCCAAAACATCAACTAAGACCTCCGAAATGTAATTTTCCACGTTTTCTATGAAGGATTCTGAACTATCCATGTTACAGGGCAGGTTCAGAGAAAGCTTCTCTGGACAAGGCAAAGAAGCTTCAGTATCAGATTCGCAAAACCGAAGCGCTGTCTCACTCTTAGATTCGGCTAACAATGTCGAATCCGAGGAGTCAGAATGCAAAACTTGCGAATCCAAGATCGCTTTAGGTTGTGAAACTGACGTTTCCATAGCGCAAGCCTCTGCGATCTGCGGAGCAGACTGCAAGGCGTTCAGGACAGAAACACTGGAGCAACTGTCACCAGGCAACGGGCCCTTACAGGTGTGAACAGAGTGAGACATAGGTTCATTAGCAGAAGAAATTGTGACAACAACCGGAGAAACTTTATTAGACATATTAATTTTACTTTTGATGCTGCATAATTTAGGAATTTTCCCCATAGCAGGATCATAGATGGAAGATCTTAAAGATCTGCTTTTAAATGACAAGGGATCCCACACAACTGTGAGAAAACTGACTGTCACAGGAGCCCTAGTGGTCAGACCGTGAAATGCCTTCCAAACGGTGCCAGCGCACGGATCGTGCGAACTCTGGTCGCAGTCAATGCGTAGGAACCGTTGGGAATTGGCCGCAGACAAACCAGAAGGGAGCCTGTGAGGTACACTAATTACAACTTACACACTAGTTCAGGGTATAACTGCCACCACCTCTGTTACCATGGGACAGAGGAGCCCACAAACTGGTTATTTCTTGACCTGCAAATAAAAACGGTTAAACACACTCTATTCTGTCTAGATCTCAACAGTAGTAGCGTCTCTTCAGAAGTCTGGTTCAGTTGTGCGGCTGATAAGCAGGGTAGCGGAACAGTGAATGACTTTGATGAAGTTGTTTATTCACGGCAATATCAATAATTAATATATACAGACAATTATTAAAATCAACAATTATTAAAACAGTAATAGCCAGTATGAAAAATAAAAGAAAGGGAGAAAAAATACTTAGGGTTTGTGGACATATGTCCGTTCTAGGAAAACTTGTAGAGTTTCTTTTGTTCAGTTCAGCAAAGTTTAAAATCCAAGCAAAATGGAAGATGTCCTTTGTTCAGTTCCGACAAGATGGCCGCTAGCCATGTGCCCTTTGTTTCAGCTCAGACAAGATGGCCACCACTTGTTCCTCACGGTGGCCGTGTGTTCATGAAGGTGGAAAAATGGAGGAATGAGGGAGTGGTCCCTTGCAAACACTTTTGAACAATGCCCACCTTTGGGTGGAGCCTCAAGTACAGCCCAGGGGTTGGACAGGGGCGGTGAGCTCCCTGGAGGGGTGCTCTAGGCCCACCAAATATGACATTTGCCATATCTCGGCTTACGCTTTCCGCACACACATGACCATCACATATTCACATTTCTCAGACTAGGCCAGTTCATATGATACCAAACTTGGGCATGTTTGCATGCCTGGTTAAAATACGGTGGAATCCCCCGAGTTCTGTTTATGCCAGTGGCCCCAATTTAATATCAAAATACTCACAAGATCCGGACCAGCAGAATGATATAACTTTCACATTTCTCACCTGAACGGTATTCCTTAAATATGCAAAAAACCATATACAACATTCATTTCTTCCTGCTTTTTGCTGCAGCCAGGATGTCTAGTTTCAAGCTGTGACTAGCTTCCTGGGACCTCCCTGTATGAAAGGGACCTTTTGGTTCCTTTAATTAGCATCTGAATGTGAAATCAGCTGGGACAAGCTTTGAGTTTACACCTCTGGCTAACAGGTCACAGGCACCAGGTTTCATGAAAAGAACTCTGCTGCTCTTATGAAGACAGCAGAGACCCTCCAGGCTGGACTGAATGGTATCCACAGACATGAGATTCTGATTTGGCAGCGCAAGGCAATCGAGGCAGGAAACCGATTGCGGTTGCGTTTTCGTTTCTCACGGCTGTTCCGTGACACTGACACATTCATGTTGATCGCAATCTGCAGGAACATCTGAGAAACAGGCATTACATCGCATCGATTCAGACTGCACACAGTCAGGAGAGAATCTTTCAGGGTTCGCACAGAAATCAACCACAGTGGTAAACTCATTCATTTCAGATCGCACAATGTCTAGACTCACATGCTTTACCCCAGAAAGGCAGGAACAATCATCCGATAAGGATGTCTCTTCATTGGAATCAATTGATTGGTGTGTGTGCAACTCATCCAAAATCGTCTGCCACACATACACAACTGGATCCACAAAACATTTGTCACACTCATCAGAATCTATCAAAGTGTACACGGAATTTATACAAGCGTTTAGCGTCTCTGCGCTTTCTGTGATATAGAAATCGCAAAACGCCTTCCAATCAATCTCGAATTCCTCAACCAAAGCTCCAATATCCCAAGGAGCAAATGGGGGCTCAAACAACCCGGTATCTAAATAGCACTCATAAGGGTTGGGGTCAGGAACATGCATAGACTTTCTTACTCCTTTAATATACCGTCTTTCCCCGAAAATAAGACAGTGTCTTATATTACTTTTTGCACCAAAATATGTGCTAGGGCTTATTTTCAGGAGATGTTTTATTTCTATGAACACACAAGTTCCTGAGCTGTGTGTCCTCCTGACACCCCCACTGTGACATTGACACATTTTCCTCTGCTGGATCCACCTCTTGTGTGTCACTTTTTTTCCACTTTGTACCTTGTGTCCCCTGGTGTCCCTCTCTGTACCGATGTCCTCTATCCCCTGTCCTCCTGTGTCTCCTTGCTCGCAAGTCTATGGGCTCCAGTAATAACACAGTTTCCATATTTTTCCCCCTTACTGCTGCTAGGGCTTACTTTCAGGGTAGGGCTTATATTTTGAGTATGCTCAAAATTCCTACTAGGGCTTACTTTCAAGGGATGTCTTCATTTCAGGGAAAGGGTAGAAAATAATTCTGCCTATTAAAGGATCCACAAAAGCTTCTGATTGGGGTAATAAACCCTGAGACTGAGCAACATCATTGTCAACATCTATAGGAAGTGTTTTATTCAGATGCTTGCGGTTTTTAGTTTTTTCCTTTTTAGCAACTTTGCATGTCTGCTGTTTAACCTCCTTGCCGGTCTAAAAAATCCGGCAAGGAGGCGGCGCCGCACATTTTTTTAATTTTTTTTTTTTAAATCATGTAGCGAGCCAAGGGCTCGCTACATGATAGCCGCTAAGCGGCGGCATCCCCCCAGCCACTCCGATCGCCTTCGGCGATCAGAGTATGCAGGAAATCCCGTTGAGAACGGGATTTCCTGCAGGGCTTCCCCGGTCGCCATGGCGACGGTGCGGGATGACGTCACCGACGTCATGGACGTCGGGACGTCATAGGGAATCCCGATCCGCCCCTCAAAGCTGCCTGGCACTGATTGGCCAGGCAGCGCAGGGCTCTGGGGCGGGGGGGAGCGACTCGGCGCGGCGGATTGCGGCGGATCGGCGGCGAGCGGCGGCGATCGGAAGTTACAAGCAGCTAGCAAAGTGCTAGCTGCTTGTAACAAAAAAAAATTATGCAAATCGGCCCAGCGGGGCCTGAGATATCCTCCTGCGCAGGTTACCCCGAGCTGAGCTCGGGATAACCGGCAAGGAGGTTAAAGGCAAGAGAGGTATCAAAGCAGTTCTCTTGCATCTGCGTAGAACCTGAAGTGGCAACAGAAACATTGAACTGATTGTCATACTGAATGGTTTTGCACATTTCAGACTTGACAGAAATAACCTCCTGATTTGTAGTTGCTATGGGCAACGGACTTTTTGGCTGAAAAGCCGAATCAGCAGACTGGCCTGCAAGCACCAACTCATTAGCATATGGTAAAGACTGAGAGGTGTTGCATAACCAATCTGATCAGCATCTGGCACTGCAGGAAAAAACTCATAGAAATAGCATGGCATGGAAATTCCAAGCTTACGAGAGAACACATGAGCCAGAAACCTGCGAGGGTTATGTCTCAGATTCTTGTGTCTGGCATACTCATCAGCCCACACAAACAGATCCCCTTGGAAAAGATTGTAAGATCTGTACACTCCAAGTGGAAATGTTGGTGGCCTGAAATTCAGGATTTGCCAAGAATCTGGAACATTCTGATATGAACTCATCTCTGGTTTCAGAGTCCAGTATCTTAAACCTCTTAAAGATACAGGACCCATATTCGACCAAATCGTACAAATCGGAAATTCCCTCTACACTGGGAATTTCGGTTTGGCTGGTCATACTGTAACGATTGTGGAATTATCTCTGTGATCAGCGCACAAGGCGTGCACTGACACGGCGGAAATCCTCCACAAGCGTATGACAGGAGAGAACCCAGCTTTGGTGCAAAGCACCAGTAGAGGGAATTCCCACCGGCAGGTGGAGCTGTGGAGTGCAGAGGAGCAAGCCTCTGTACTGCCACAGATGCCTGATGGGAATTGTCCGAATTGCAACCGAGCAGGGCAAGATAGCCCTTGAAGAGGGAGAGCACAGCGACAGGGTGAATGTGTGTTCACCAATCCAGTCGCCAACCCGCGACGATGAACACACAACCGTGAAGATCAGGTAGGAAAGAAATCGCAAGATATAGTGATTGCTAATAGCGACACAAGACTGAATAAGCACAGGAAAGGGATGTATGTATGTCCACCAACCTTGTCGCCAACCTGCAACGGCGAACACACAACAGAGGAAATCCAGTGAGAACGCAATCGCAAGAGATGCGATTGCGAATGAGAATGAGCACAGGGACAGAATGTATGTGTGTGCTCCAATCTAGTCACCAACCCGCGACGGTGCACACACAACAGCAGAAACAGAGTAGGAACGCAAACGCGAGAGAGGCGATTGCCAGAGGTGACACAAGACTAAGCAGAGGTAACCCAGGAGCAGAGCAAAGGCACAGTAAATCACACAATGAGAATGATAAGGAAAATAACAAACGCTAACTAAACGCGAACACCGCACTCATTCGCAACAGCGAACGCGTTTACAGCGCAGTCTCCGCACGTTAAGCGCAACAGAGACAAGCACGCCACCCTAACTGACCACCGACACACAAACAGGAAACAGAGAACGCGAGCGCTTGCTTAACGGTTAGCTCACCGAGCCTACAGCGAGCGTTCGTATCAGACGAGGCAGACAGACGGACAACAGGAATATGAGAGATACGATCCACCGCTCTTCCGCCAGAGCCAGAGCCGCGAGTGCGATCCGGGTTCAGGAATAGGACAGGAAAGATCCACTGCTCTTTCCGCCAGAGCGAGTGCGATCCAAGTAAAGCAACAGAGCTTAGCAGGATCCACTGCTCTTTCCGCTATAGTGAGTGTGATCCAAGTATAGCAAGATGAGGTAGCCAGTAGCAACCGCTGCTCCAGCTTACTCTCCAAGAATACAGATCAGAAGGATCCACAGCCGCTACCGCTAGAGGCAAGTGCGATCCAAGCAGATGAACAGAAGGGGCTACCAGTAGCAACCGCTGCTCTGGTTAGCACCCCCAGACAGACAGAACAGGGAATACAAATAATACAACCTGACTGAACTAGAGGGGTGTCTAATACAGCCCCCAGAACTAATCTAAGATAACTTTAACAATCCAACAGGGAAGGCTGACACTCCAGGAGTGTGTTAACAAACCATTATGACCAGCAAAGGACTGTGGGTGAAGAAGTCCTTTATACTGCCAGCCCTTAAAGGAGACAGCTGGGCAATTTGCATGTATGCAAATCCCTCAGCAAAGCAACTCTGAAAGTTGCAAGATAAAGCCAGGTCTCTTTTCCAGAGACCTGCATCCCTCAGACATAAGGAATGGTCAAACAGCTGTCTGCCTGTGCAGCCAGCTGAGCGGATCATTACAATAATATAAAAAAGGGTCACTAACAGACACATGGCCAAACCTGTACATACAATTACAATTATATTATTGATAGTTATCCTTTACGCACACTTTACTTATAGGTAACACCAGGGCCGGATTTGTACTTTTTTACACCCTAGGCCCAGTATCACCAACCGCCCCCCCCCTCCCCACATTTTTTTCTAACCAACCTTTCGCAGTGCGCATTAGTTTAAATTTGAGTCAGAACCATTTAGAACAGCGGTACCAATTGGAACACTCATCCCTGCTCCCAACAAGGAAAAAGCAGCAACTTCTTCAGCGAGTGTGATTTTAAAGTAAACTTGAGAGGGGGGGACAAGTTCTATTTTAATTACCTGAGTGTTCTTTCAGCCTTTCATAGCCTTACAAGTCCCTTGGTTCCCGCCTGGTCCATTCCGTTGTGTTGCTTCTCCCTCTGAATTATCACAAGTGGTGGGCTACTGCGCCTATGTTGCGCAGGTTGCACATCTCCTTGATCGTTCTCCCATGGCAGGGAGCATTCTATTCATGCGCAGAACGATCCTATTGAGGAGGAGGTGCACGGCCTGGGTCACGCATGTGCAGTAGCCACGACTGGTCTAGTGGACAAGCTTCTGGAGGGGGATAGCGACACAGCCTAACAGACTGTGAAGAAACTAAGGGACCTGTAAAGCTGTGAGGGGCTAGAGGAAGCCCCAAGTAAGTAAATTAAAACTTTTTTCCCATCTCAGGGAATTTTTAAAGAAAAAAGATATATACTTACCTGGGGCTTCCTCCAGCCCCCGGTAGTCGGTTTGCTTGGTCATCACCATTCTCCGACAATGAAGCCTACAATCCAGCCCAGTCACATGTGCGGTAAAGGAGGGCCCCTGATTGAAATACCATTCAGAGCATTTTGCGCAAGCAAAGTTGGCAAAATGCGCATGCGCAGAATACTCCCTAACCACACACATGCTGTAAAGTGCGACAGAAACAAAACAGAGAGCAAGAGTTGGACAGGGCAGAAGCAGACCATTAGGGGACCACAGTAGGCAAAGACAGAGGATGGGGAGTGGTAAGAAGCCCTAGGATATATAATGACCTAATATAAAATCACATTAATTCTAAAGGGGAGGGGAGCCCTCAGTAAACATCACCACCCACCAATTGTTATTTTACATTTGATTTTTGCAGTCAGTGACACATGACATGATGCTGTAGGCAGCAGATGATTTCTAACTATATATCTTTAACTTACAATCAAAGGTTAGGGTGGGTGCAGTCCAGACACAAAGGGGGGTCTCGTTCTCCAGGGCGCCTGTGCACTGCAGCTCCTATGATCCATCAGCCCCAGCGGCACCATGAGACCTCCCCATTCACGACAGTCTCCTGGCCAGCGCCTGTGCTGTGACGTCACTGATTGACAGCGGGGGCGCCCTGTTACAAGATGCGCTCTCCCTCGCTCTCACCGCCGCAAGTTGTAACCTCGGAGCTCAGCTGCCTGGGGCTTGACAGTGGGATAGTCTGTGGTGTACCGGCCGGATGGCAGCTGGCGGCTGCCAGGTGCAGGCAGGCTCGCTCGAGTCAATGGCAGCAGCCAGCATCTTCACTATCTATTGGCGCATTGCTCCCGATTTCCTCCTCAGTCCTCAAGGGTTCCCGCCTCCTTGTAACCAAGCAACCGCCTCGCCTCTGCTCACTCACATCGCACACAGAGAGGCAAGCGGGGCGGGCAGCTGCGTACAATTGCGGGCGGCTAAGCTGACAGCCTATAGAGGCGGGTGACAGGTACAGTCAGTTAACCTGTCACCAGCGGCCGCCCCACGAAATGTTACAAATTTAATCGCCCTAGTCCTGTGCCTCGGAGGCCTTTCCACAAATCCAGCCCTGGGTAACACTTATGGTGCAGGCAGGGTTTGAAGAACCCAAAGTAGCAGCCCTCATATCAAAACTTCACATTAACAGAGTAATTAATACTGTTTCTTGAGTTAAAAAAGAATGATAAGAAATGCAATAGTATAACATCAGATTTGGTATCCGGACCCTCCCTGTCCTATACCTATCAGCTGCTTCACTGTATATAATAAATAAATACATAAAATAAAGGCCTCTTTAGAGCTTCGTAAGATATCAAACACATAAAAAAACAAAACACCATAACAAAAAATATGTGCCTTACACACACATGGCTCACAGTATGGAGGCTATGGCAGATCACCTAGAGTATAGTGTATGTAATATGGAAAATACCTATCTACTGTATGACCTGTTGCCTGCTGCTGTCTTACATTGCCTTAGAAAGCACCACAAATTAAGCATGGTAATGGTTCTTAGACTATGTTTCCACGTGTGTGATTTTTCTCAAAATTTTCACAATGAAAATTTGCATTTGTATGAAAACCAACGATTTTGAATAGGCTAGTTTTTCAATTTCATACAAATCTTCACATGTGATCTATTAGTGAAAGGACTGATTTCAATTAGGTGCCATACAGTCATAGCTGGTTCACACTAGGTCCAGAAACGTATCCGTGGCTCTGTTTTTTAAAACCGGATCAATACCGGAGCCACGGATAGCAATGTAAAAAATATCTGCCGTCTTTACCCAACCAAAAATGGGTCCGTTAGCATTGGTGGGGACACGTTTTCAAAACCTGAACGGAACGTCCGTATTTGCTGCATTTTCACGGGCCGCATGCTGGTGTGGGTAGTATCCAGGACGGGGGGTTTGCAACGGAGGGTGGGGAGGGGGGTCACCCACCCCCCTCTCCCTCACCTGGGTCCCCCCTTCCCCACTCCCCTTCCAGCTAGTTTCTGCTTAAATACTTTAAAAATCAATGTTATAAAGCAAGCGGCGAGTGGGGAACTACTCATTTCCTTGTGCTCCACCACTCGCTACATCACTTCCTGTATGTCACCAAATGCAGTACAGAGGGCGGCATTACAGGAAGTGACGCAGCGAGTGGTGGAGTGCAATGAAGGGAGTAGTTCCCAGCTCGCCGCTTCGTTTATAACATTGATTTTTAAAGTATTTTAAGCAGAAACCAGCTGGAGGGGAGGCGGGAAAGGGGGACCCAGGTGAGAGGGGGGGGGGACACATCCCCCCTCCCCACCACTGCCCGCCTTCCTGCCTGCTCTCCCCTCCAGCATGGCGCCCCCCACCCACGGCCAGGGCACGGGACGTTTCCACGGACTGGAAACGTCCCTGCAAAAAAACATTTTTTTCTCGAAACAGAGAGAAAAAAATCTGTTTACAAAAACGAATCCATTTTAAACCTTCATGTGTGAACCTACTCTCACTGTGTAGGAAGAGACTTCCTCCTCCTTAGAAAGGAACAGTGCAGTGTTGCCAACATTTGAGAGGGAAAAAAAATTACTGACAAAGCTCAAAAATGTACTGACATAACTAGAGATGACCCGAACGGTTCGCCGGCGAACTTGTTCGCTCGAACCTCGGTGGTTCGCGATCGTGGCGAACCGCGAACACATAGCGAGTTCGACCCACCCCCTATACCACATCATTGGGCTAAACTTTGACCCTCTACATCACAGTCAGCAGACACATGGCAGCTAATCAGGCTGCACTCCCTCCTGGACCCCCGCCCCCCCTTTAAAATCGCTGCAGCATCGGCCATCTTCTCAGTCTGCTAATCTTGCAATAGTGAGAGGAAGGGATAGTACTTGCTGGAGATAGGGGAAGCTTAGATAGGCTCTTGTTAGCTTGCTCTTTGCTGATATTTGTTGCTGAAAAGCACCCCAAAACAGCTCCTTTGAGAGCTAATGTTCTTGTGAAGTGTTTTTTTTGTCTGTGTGCCATTGACACTGCATATACAGCCATGTTTGTTGCAGCTGGCCCTTGCTAATTGCTATACTGTGCCAGGCCCAGCACATTCAGTGTATACCTTTCACTGCACCTGTGTGACTACACATATTATACTAGCAGTCAGTACCTTTCACTGCATGTGTGTGACTGCACATTTGTGCCATTGACGCTGCATATACAGCCCTGTATGTCGCAGCTGGCCCTTGCTAAATGCTATACTTGCTATACTGTGCAAGGCCCAGCACTTTCAGTGTATACCTTTCACTGCACCTGTATGACTGCACTTATTATACTAGCAGTCAGTAACTTTCACTGCATGTGTGTGACTGCACATATTATACTAGCAGTCAGTACCTTTCACTGCATGTGTGTGACTGCACATATTATATTAGCAGTCAGTACCTTTCACTGCATCTGTGTGACTGCACATTTGTGCCACTGACACTGCATATACAGCCCTGTCTGTCGCAGCTGGCCCTTGCTAATTGCTATACTGCGCAAGGCCCAGCAAATTCAGTGTATACTTTTCACTCCATTGTGTGACTGCACATATTATACTAGCAGTTAGTACCTTTCACTGCATCTGTATGTAGAACAGAGGCACCAGCAGGATAAAAGTCAATAAAATTTTTAAAAATTGCTTGGAGGAAGTGGTGGGCTTGCCTCCCAAAAGCAGACACGAGATCCTGTCTTCATATAAATCAATACATTTATTATACGGTACCCCAAAAACAGTGCAACGCGTTTCGCAGGCCCAGCCCGCTTCATCAGGTAATAAACGTGGGGACAAAACTGTAGACAAGAGACAGTACGTTATGCTATAGTAAATTCTGCAGTTGCAAATTTGCATATCAATATATTGCATATCATAAAGCATACCATATGAAAAATTGCTTCGTGGAGATGGCATAAAAGAGTTGGGTGTGCAAGTAAACAATAGGGGTAGAGGCTATGGTGCTCGTGATAGAATGGGCTATGGGGTGGTTTTTTTACACAGATTTGCAATGAGTGGTATTGGTAATGGAAAAGGGTATATGTCAGCAAGAGTAATGGGTAATAGAGCATCGAGAAGAGAACAGGGGGCCAAAAATACAGGGTAAAGTGTGCAAATAAAATAACATAAAGAACTCACCAGAATTTCGGCAATAGCAGGTGTAGCATCTCAGTGAAGTGGTGAGGACACTCAACTCCTTATATATACAGCTTCTTGCTAAAAGGGCCAATTAGATGTGTGGGAGGTGTTAGGTGGGCGGGGTTAGGGCGAGTGTGCGAGCAGCCAATGGGCTCTCGCCACCTGTGTTCAGTGAGTTGGGTTTTTGGGAAGGGTGGGCGGTGTTAGGGCGGGCTTGTGAGTAGCCAATGGGCTCTCGCCACCTGTGTTCAGTGTATTGGGTAGTTGGGGGGGTTGGATACAGGTATCATGATGACCAAATGTGCAGCTGAATAGTGTACTGGCTGAATAGAGTACTGGTTAAGGGCACTACCCCTGACATGTGAGACCAGGGTTCAAATCCTGGCCAGAGCCTGTACCTACTCAGTGGTGTTTGGATGCTATAAATGGGCAAAATAATAAATTAAGTAAAAAAGAATATGCAAAGGTCTTTTTCAAGATTTAAATAAATATAATGACTCCATCCAGTGGGAATATAATTAGTATATTTGACAAAGGGATTGATGTGTAAAAATATTTGGCTGCCAAACATAACTGAGAACACTACCTATATCTAGATATAACTAGATAAACATATGAAATAAAAACGTATTGGGCTGGTTAATATGATTTATGCTAAGCTGCCATCTAGTGGCTAAAAATCACATGGCATGATGTAAATATGCTTGGGGGAATTATCACATATTTTAATACAGATCTGTATCAGAAGAAGACTTCTAGAATAGGTCAATAAAAATACCACATGACAGATATGATAAATAAAAACAACATAAACATAAAAGTAATGACATAACTGGACATATAACTATATCTGAATATAGATACAAAAATCTATTGGGCTGATTAATATGACTTGCGCTATGCTGCCATCTAGTGGCTGAAAATGATATCAGTGTTCTCCCCAGGATCAATCAAGTGGGCGGGCCGCCCAGGTCAATTCAATTACCGCCCGGCTGCTTTTCCTGGCTGTCATCCCGAGCGCGGCTGTCAGGATGCGACGGGCTCTCTTGAGAAAAAAAGCAAGCAGCGCTGTTCTGAATCCAATGCCCTGCACAGCTCTGTGCACGAGATCTCGCGCTTCCCGGCAAGCTCGTGCCTTCATTGGCTCAGCGGCAGAAAGAGGCGGGGCATTAGTGTGAGGCTCAGCCATCAGACTGCAGAGGCGCGCGATACAGGCTGTCTCTGCGTGCACGAACACTGACTGTGTTCCCTGCCTCAAGCTTGCTCACGGTTTTGCAGGGCGGCTGTCGGCTGAATGTTATTTCATCTCTGCATGATAGTACCGGCAGGCGGGGTGTAGGGGGTAGTTGGGGGTCGCGTGGTATTGCAGACAGTGTGCAGGGGCCATATGTAATCCCCACCATAATATACTTGTAATGCTGAAACAGAAGTGCTGCTTATCAGCCTCTTAAATGTGATTATTTAAAGTGTTCTTTGGCAATGGACTGAATAGCTATTGTAAATGAGCCCACGAACCCCCTTCCCCAAGGAAATATGCATATGAAATACCATTCAGGACACGGAAAAAAAATACACAGAATGATTTAAAGAGAAAAAAAAAGCTGCTAAAAAATACAACTGAAAATGTAGAATGCATGAAACATAAAGGACAAGGGGGTTGATTCATCAAAGGATATAGCGCAAACAACCTGTTGCTCGCAAAAAAATCAATGCAACCTAATTTTATTTCCCTGCACGCTACGCACGATAGTTTCAACATAGCTTGCGTAACTAAGCAACGGCCGCAGCTTACAAAAGCCATGTGGTAGTGATGTATCTGTACTGCGACCATTTTAATTAACATCACTACCGTGCAGCTTTTGTGAGCAGCGGCTGTTGCTTAGTAATGCATGCTCCGCTAACACTAGAGTGCGTAGCTTGCAGGGAAACAGATTTAAGTTGCGCTGATTTATTAGCGCGACCAACAGGAGGTTGCTTGTGCTATTTCCTTTGATGAATCAAAGCCAAGGAGTCCTATTCAGCGTTCTCCCCAGGCTATTTTAGCTGGGTGCTCCACCCGACGATCATCGCTTGCCTCCTTATCCAACTCTTATGTTGTAAGCAGAGTTGCGCAGAGAAGCGCCGAACCTGCATTCTCCCCCACCCGGCTACTTTTTCATGCCACCCGGCTGGAAAAAAATTCTGGGGAGAACACTGGATATGGCAAGATGTGGATATGCTTGGGGGAATTACGATATATTTTAATAGAATTTGTATCATAAAAGATCTAAAGGAATGGTCAATAAAAAATACCACATAACAGATGTAATAAATAAAACCAGCATTGTGGATAAAGACAATTGCTTGGATATCATAAATTATAAGTGGTATATTAGATACAACTAGACCATACATAAAAAAAAAGTTCAGAAAAAAGGGACAGTTCAGAAGTATATAAAGATGACAATATTTCTAATTCGATGTACATGTTATCTATATATATAAAATCGGATGTATGTGTGTGTGTGTGTGTGTATGTGTGTGTGTGTGTGTGTGCCGCGATCACGCGAAAACGGCTTGACCGATTTGAACGAAACTTGGTACACAGATCCCTTACTACCTGGGATGATATGTTCTGGGGGTCTCGCGGCCCCCCTGCACACCTGGGCGGAGCTACAAACAGCAAATCAGATTCCACCCATTCAAGTCAATGGAAAAAATGTAAAAGGCTGCCATTCTCACAGTAATCAAGCCAGAGTCCCCACACATGGCACAGTTGGTCACTTGGTGACTGAGGTTACAAATCCAGGAAAAGTGGGCGGAGCATAAAACAGCCAATCAAATTTCAGCCGTTCATTTTAAATGGGAAAATGTAAACTGCAGCCATTCTTAGACTGTTAATTGCAGGGTTCTCAAACTTGCCACACTTGGTCACTGGGTGAATGTGATTAAGATTCAAGAAAATGGGTGGAGCCTACAACAGCCAATCAAAATTCACCTATTGATTTTCAAAAGGAATATTTAAAGTGCTGCTATTCTTACACTTTTAATGGCAGAGGCTTCAAACTTGCTACAGTCGGTCATTGGGTGACTGGGGTTCAAATTCACTAAAGGGGCGGGGCCACATACAGCCAATCAGATTTCCTTGGTGGATAAACTGCTTCCATTCACACATTTTTGATGCCAGGAACCTGACAGCTCACAAACTTGGTCATTGAGTGACTGTGTGTCAAGGTTACAAAAAGTGGGCGGAGCCAAAACAACTTTTACTGGGAACATATAAACTGCAGCCATTCTTACACCGTTAATGGCAGGGTTCTCAAACTTTGCACAGTCTGTCATTGGGTGACAGACTAAGATTTTGGAAGGTGGATGGAGCCTACAAAAGCCAATAAAAATTCACCTTTTGATTCTCAAAGGGAATATTTCATCTGCTACCATTCTCTTATACTGTTAAAAGCAGATGCCTCAAACTTGGTACAGTTGGTCACTGGGTGACTAGGGTCCAAATTCAGGAAGGGGCGGAGCCACAAACAGCCAGATTTGTTTATTTTTCAATGGGAATATACAAAGTATTGATACCAAGGACCCCAAAGCTGATAAACTTGATAATTGAGTGACTGTATGTCAAGGTTAGAAAAAGTGGGCGGTGCCAACACCTTCATTTTTTACATGGCAGGGTTCCCAAACTTTACACAATTGGCCACTGGGTGACTGGGATGAATATTCAGAAATGTGGGTGGAGCCTACAACAGCCAATCAAAATGTACCTATTGATTTTCAAGGGGAATATTCACATTGCTACCATTCTTACACTGTTAGTGGCAGAGGCCTCAAACCTGATACAGTCAGTCATTGGGTGACTGGGGTCCAAATTCACTAAAGGGGTGGAGCCACAAACAGCCAATCAGATTTGTTAGATTGATTTCAGCCATTCTGTTATTGGCAGGGTTCTCAAACGTGACACAGTTGGCCACTGCGTGACTGGGACTAATATTCATAAAAGTGGGTGGAGCCTACAGCAGCAAATCAAAATTCACCTTTTGATTTTCAAGGGGAATGTTTACATTGCTGCCATTCATGCACTCTTAATGGCAGAGGCCTAACATCTGCTACAGTCAGTCACTGGGAGACTGGGGTTTAAATTCTGAAGGGAGCGGGATAAAAACAGCCAATCAGATTTGTTTAATTTCAATGGTAAAATGCAACTTATTGATGCCAAAGACCCCACAGCTCATAAACTTGGTCATTAAGTGACTGTATGTCAAGATTAGAAATAGTGGGCGGAGCCAAAAACAACTAACTTTTTACATGGGGAAATGTAAACTGCAGCTTTTCTTACACTGTTAATGGCAGGGTTCTCAAACTTCACACAGTTGGTCACTGGGTGACTAGGCTTAATATTCGGAAAAGAAGGTGGAGCCTACAAGAGCCAATCAAAATTCACCTATTGATTTTCAAGGGGAATATTGAAACTGCAGCCATTCTCACACTGTTAATAGCAGAGGCCTCAAACCTGCTACAGTCGGTCGTTAAGTGTTTGGGGTTCAAATTCAGTAAAGGGGCGGAGCCAAAAACAGCCAGATTTCTTTGCTGGATAAACTGCTTCCATTAGCACAATTTTGATGCCAGGAACTCAAAAGCTCACAAACTTGGTCATTGAGTAGTGACTGTACGTCAAGGTTACAAAAAGTGGGTGGAGTTAAAAACAGATTTTTCTGGGAAATTGTAAACTGCAGCCCTTCTTCACTGTTAATGGCAGGGTTCTCAAACTTAGCATAGCTGGTTACTGGGTGACTGGGATTAATATTCAGAAAAGTTGGTGGAGCCTAAAAATGCCATTCAAAAATCACATGTCACTTTTCAAGGAGAATATTAAAATTGCTGCCATTCTTGCACTGTTAATGGCACAAGCCTCAAACCTGTTGGTCATTGGGTCACTGAGGTTCAAATTCAGAAAAGGGGACAGAGCCACAAACAGTGAATCAGATTTGTTTCATTTCATGGGAAAATACAAATTATTGATGCCAAGGACCCCAAAACTCACAAACTTGGGCATTGAGTAATGACTTTGTGTCCAGGTTACAAAAAGTGGGCGGAGCTAAAACAAATTTCACTGGGAAAGTGTAAACTGCAGCCCTTCTTACACTGTTTATTTCAGGGTTCCCAAACTTTGCCCTGATGGTCACTGAGTGACTGAGATTAATATTCAGGGAAGTGGGTGGAGCCTATAATAGCCAATCAAAATTCACCTGTTGATTTTCAAGTGGAATATTTAAATTGCTGCCATTTTTACACTGTTAATAGCAGATGCCTCAAACCTGCTACAGTTGGTCATTGGGTGACTGGGGTTCAAATGCTGGAGAGGGGCGGAGCCACAAACAACCTATCTGATTTGTTTAATTTCTATGGGAATATACAAATTATTGATGCCAAGGACCCCAAAGCTCACAAACTTGGTCATTGAGTGTTTGTGTGTTAGGGTTAGAAAGTGGGCGGAGCCAACACCAGTCAAATACATACCCGGGCAACGCCGGGTCATCAGTGGGTGGAGACAAATACAAATTTCACTGGGAAAATGTAAACTGCATCCATTCTTACACTGTTAATGGCAGGGTTTTTTAAACTTTGCACAGTTGGTCACTGGGTGACTGGGATTAATATTAAGAAAAGTGGGTGGAGCCTACAAAAGTGAATCAAACTTCACCTGTTGCTTTTCAAGGGGAATATTTAAATGCTACCATTCTTGCACTGTTACTGGCACAGGCCTCAAACCTGGTACAGTTGGTTATTGGGTGACTGGGGTTCAAATTCAGAAAAGGGGGTGGAGCCAAACACAGCCAATCAGATTTGTTTCATTTCAATGCAGATTATTGATACCAAAGACCGCAAAGCTCACAAACTTGGTCAGTGAGTAATTGTGTGTTAGGGTTAGAAAAAGTAGGCGGAGCCAACACCAGCCAAATACATACCCGGGCAATGCCGGGCAATCAGCTAGTGATAACATAAAATAATAAAAAAATTGTTTATAAAACAGGGATAAAAGAGAGCGAACTGGCTAAAAGAAAAACGGTGTTGGGGTGTTTAATAGATTTTCTCTAATACTTCATTTAGGCCCTCTGGAAAGAGGGTTTGGATCCAAAACATTTCGTACTTTTTCCTATTGAGTGGTTGCCTGAATGGTAACCCATGTTTGTGAGTATAAATTCTCTCACTAAACCACTTACCAATTGTCTTTAACATACTACACCATATTGGGCTCTCGTTTTTTTTCTATTTTACTTTCACTGCATATGTGTGACTGCACATTTGTGCCACTGACACTGCATATACAGCCCTGTCTGTCACAGCTGGCCCTTGCTAATTGCTATACTCTGCCAGACCCAGCACATTCAGTGTATACCTTTCACTGCATCTGTGTGACTTCACATATTATACTAGCAGTCAGTACCTTTCTGACACTGCATATACAGCCCTGTCTGTCACAGCTGGCCTTTGCTAATTGCTATACTGTGCCAGGCCCAGCACATTCAGTATATACCTTTTACTGCACCTGTGTGACAGCACATATTATACTAGCAGTCAGTACCTTTTACTGCATGTGTGTGACTGCACATATTATACTAGCAGTCAGTACCTTTCACTACATGTGTGTGACTGCACATTTGTGCCATTGACACTGCATATGCAGCCTTGTCTGTTGCAGCTGGCCCTTGCTAATTGCTATACTGTGCCAGTCCCAGCACATTCAGTGTATACCTTTCACTGCATCTGTGTGACTGCACATAATTTACTAGCAGTCAGTACCTTTCACTGCATCTGTGTGACTGCACATTGTATTATAATACCAGTCAGTGTATACCTGTCACTGCATCTGTGTGACTGCACATTGTATTATAGCAGCAGTCAGTGTATACCTTTCACTGCATCTGTGTGACTGCACATTGTATTATACCAGCAGTCAGTGTATACCGTTCACTGCATCTGTTTGACTGCACATTGTATTATACCAGCAGTCAGTGTATACCTTTCACTGCATCTATGTGACTGCACACTGTATTAGTCAAGAGTAGTAGGAGGAAACGAGTTGCTGTAAGAAGCAGGGGGAGCTCGTCATCAGAAACAGCTTGTGGCAGTGTCCGGCGGCATGTATCGCCACCTATGGACAGCCAGCCAACATGCCCTTGAAGGTCAGCTGCTGCTGCACCACCAAAATGCCATCATCCCAGAACTCAACAGTGTGGAAATTTTTGTGTGTCTGCCTTAGATGAGAGCAATGCCATCTGTACTCTCTGCCACCAAAAATTGAGTCATGGAAAGACAAAGACCCGCGTAGAGACATCTGCCTTACGAAGGCACCTGATGAAGAAGCACAAACAGCAATGGGATGAGCACATGAGGAAAAGCAGCACACAAACACAAAGCCACCCTCCGCCTCCTCTTCCTCCTTCAGGTGCAGCATCTTCAACCGCTTTATCCCTTGCACCTTCACAGCCACCCTCCTCCACTCCGCCTCTCACCTTGAGTGGTTCCTGCTTTTCTGCCCACAGCAGCCAGGTGTCTGTGATGGAAATTTTTGAGCGGAAGAAACCAATGACTGCCAGTCACCCCCTTGCCCGGTGTCTGAAAGCTGGCTTGGCGGAACTGTTAGCTCGCCAGCTGTTACCATACCAGCTGGTGGACTCTGAGGTCTTCTGAAAATTTGTGGCGATTGGGACACTGCAGTGGCAGATACCAGGCCGCAATTATTTTTCTAAAAAGGCAATACCCAAACTGTACCGTGCTGTTGAAAGGCAAGTGGTGTCATCTTTGGCACACAGCGTTGGGTCAAGGGTCCATCTGACCACGGATGCCTGGTCTGCAAAGCACGGTCAGGGTAGGTACATTACGTATACAGCACACTGGGTCAACCTGTTGACCGCTGACAAGCAGGAAGTACGTGGCTGTGCAGCGGACCTACTTGTGACACCTCCACGGCTTGCAGGCAGGCCTGCTGCCACCTCCTCTACTTCTACTGGTGCTGTGATCTCCTCTCCAGCTACACAGCCCCATCTCCCCGGGGCCTATGCTGCATGTCAGGTACGACGGAGTCACGCCATCTTGGACATGTCTTGCCTCAAAGCTGAGAGTCACACTGGAGCAGCTCTCCTGGCTGCTCTGAACAAACAGGTGGATCAGTGGCTGACCCCGCACCAACTGGAGATCGGCAACGTTGTGTGTGACAACGGCAGCAATTTCATTTCGGCTTTGAGTTTGGGCAACTTGACACATGGCACATGTGCTGAATCTTATAATCCAAAGATTTGTGTCCAAGTACCCAGGCTTACAGGAGGTCCTGAAACAGTCCATGAAGGTGTGTGGGCATTTCAGGCATTCCTACACGGTCATGGCGTGCTTGGCCTATATCCAGCTGAGAAACAACTTGATTTGTGATAGCCCGACTCACTGGAATTCAACACTCCTCATGTTCGACCGCCTGCTACAA
Source organism: Hyperolius riggenbachi (assembly GCF_040937935.1). Lineage (NCBI taxonomy): Eukaryota > Metazoa > Chordata > Amphibia > Anura > Hyperoliidae > Hyperolius > Hyperolius riggenbachi. Next base: position 35,854,504 of record NC_090653.1, on the reverse strand, counting down.
CAGGAGAAAGCTGTCAACGAGTATCTGTACAGCTATGGTGCTAGAGCAGGCTCTGGGGAGCTGGGGATTTTCTTGCCGAGGTACTGGACACACATGCGTAATGCCTGCAGACTCATGCGTCCATTTGTAGAGGTGACAAACCTGGTGAGTCGCAGTGAAGGCGCCATCAGCGACTTGATCCCAGATGCTTTCTTCCTGGAGCATGCCGTGCATAGAGGGGTGGATCAAGCTGTAGAGGAGAGTGAACAGGAAGAGGAGGAAGAGTTGTTGTGGGAACCACAAGATTTGTCGTCAACACCTGCGGCAGCACAGAGGAGGTGGGAGGAAGGTGTTTTGTTTTTTTTGGAGGAGGCGGAAAAACAAGCACAGCAAGCATCGCAGGGGGCTTGTGCTGCTCACCTTTTTCAGTGGTATTGTTCGTGGCTGGGGGGAGGAGGAGAACTTACCTGACATCACTGAGGAAGAGCAAGGTGAGATGGATAGTAGGTCGGCTACCAACTTTGTGCAGATGGGGGCTTTCATGCTATCCAGCCTGTTGAGGGAAACCCGTATAAAAAATTCAAGGAGAATGACCTGTACTGGGTGGCAATGCTACTAGACCCTCGGTATAAGCACAAAGTGGCGGAGATGTTACCAAATTACAACAAGGCAGAAAGGATACAGCACTTGCACAACAAGCTGGCAAGTTTGCTTTGCAGGGCGTTTAAGGGTGATGTCACTGCACAACGGAATAAAGGTGCCACTGCCAGTAATCCTACTCCTCCTCCCATGTCCACGCAGGCAAGGACAGGACGCTCTAGTGATTTCAAGGTGATGTTGGACATGCGGACATTCTTTACTTCAATGCCTCGCCTTAGCCCTTGCGGATCCACCCTCCACCAACGCCTGGACCGGCAGGTAGCCGACTACCTGGCCTTAAGTGCGGATATAGACACTGAGCAGCGATGAACCCCTGGACTACTGGGTGTGCAGGCTTGACCTGTGGCCAGAGCTGTCACAATTTGCCATCCAACTTCTGGCTTGCCTGAAGCATCCTGTCAGAAAGGACCTTCAGCACAGTTGGAGGTATTGTCAGTGAGAAGAGAAGTCGCCTAGGTCAAAAAAGTGTTCAGTACCTCACCTTTATCAAAATGAATGAGGCATGGATCCTGGAGGGCTACTGCCCGCTAGAGATGTCGCGAACCTCCGATTTTCGGTTCGCGAACCCTGTTCGCGAACTTCCGCGGAAGGTTCGGTTCTCGGAAAAGTTCGTGAACCTCAATAGACTTCAATGGGGAGGCGAACTTGGAAAACTAGAAACAATTATGCTGGCCAGAAAAGTGATGGAAAACATCTTTCAAGGAGTCTAACACCTGGACCCCAAGGTGGCAGAGTGTGATACATGGCAAAAGTCCCGGGGAAAAATCTGGATTTGACGCAAAGCAGCGTTTTATGGGCAGAAATCACATTGAATGCTAAATAGCAGGCCTAAAGTGCTTTCAAACATATTGCATGTGTATACATCAATCAGGTAGTGTAAGTAGTGTACTGCTTCACACTGACACAGCAAACTCACTGTGTAATGCACCGCAGACAGCTGTCTGTGTTGTGACGGCCGTGGTGGACTACTGCGCAGTGCACACCATGGCGAGATTGCTCTTTCTCACTCAGTGATGTCTGGTTAGGTAATGTCTGTCTGCCTTATCAACTTTCGATGGTTCTTTCTCTACCATTGTTAAAGCTTGCATCTATTTTTTGTACATTACATTTTCTACTTGCTGTTCAGTACCTGCAACGAGAATCTATTATGCAGGGCAAGTCTGCCATTGTGACCAAGGGTAATGGCCGGGGATTCCTTCCTGGTGTGATTCTGGTCCGGAGTTGTAGCCTTACAAACGGCTACCACCACACATCCAGGCAAGGAGGGCAGCAGGCATGCCCCCCCGAGGTAGTGACCAAAAATAACAATACAGGACTCAGGAGGACTTTTGAGGCACTAATGTAATGAATCAACTTTAAATCCTTTAACGAGAATCAGTTATGGAGGGCAAGTCTGATGGTGCCTTTGATTCACCAGGTTGGTCTCCGGCGAGAATCTGTTATGGAGGTCAAGTCTGCCATTGTGACCAAGGGTAATGTCGGGGGAACCCTTCCTGGTGTGATTCCGGTCCAGAGTTGTAGCCTAACAAACGGCTACCACCACACATCCAGGCAAGGAGGGCAGCAGGCCCCGAGGTAGTGACCAAAAATAACAATACGGGAGGACCTGCTGTTTTTGAAACAAATTCACTTTAAATCATTTAACGAGAATCTGTTATGGCGGACAAAGATGACACCACTTGCCTTTCACAAGAATCAGTTACGGAGGGCAAGTCTGCCATCCATTCAAGTGCAAGGTATGCACTGACTGCCAGGTATAATACAATGTGCAGTCACAGATGCAGTGAAAGGTATGCAGTGACTGCAAACAGCCGTTTGTGTAGTGACGGCCGTGCTGGACTGGTGCGCTCCATGACGAGAGTGCAGGTGATGGTGGCTTTACAGCCAATATGGTCGCCCGGCTGATGTAGCTGAATGACAGAACAGTGACTGTCCAGCTGATCAAATTTGGTCTGACCACAATGAAGCAACAACCTTATTATCTTTGGTGTGCCACCCCCACCCGAGACACTCATATAGCCGGCGATCATTGCTTCATTTAGATACGCAAGCCCCTTCACCGCGGCAAGGTAATGATCACGAAGGGGGATGGGCACATGTACATGCCTTTTGTTTTTTTGTTGCAGCCACCCGCAGTGCAGCCAGAACAATTAGGCAGGCATGTACACGCACCAGAAAAATTAGTATAGCGGCTACTGCTAGCAGCGGCCTTAAAAATTCAGAGTCCTGTACCCTGTTGGTGGTGGCGGAGAAGGCAAGCGGCCTGCAGGCAGAGATGCTGTGTGTGGGGACTGACTTAGTCTTCGGTCGTGCAGTAGCCCTCCGGGATCCATGCCTCATTATTTTGATAAAGGTCAGGTACTGAACACTGTCGTGACTTAGGCGACTTTTCTTCTCAGTGACAATGCCTCCAGCTGCACTGAAGGTCCTTTCTGACAGGACGCTTGTGGCAGGGCAAGAGAGAAGTTGGATGGCAAATTGGGACAGCTCTGGCCACAGGTCAAGCCTGCGCAACCAGTAGACCAAGGGTTCATTGTCGCTGCTCGCAGTGTCTACATCCACACTTAAGGCCAGGTAGTCGTCTACCTGCCGGTCCAGGCGTTGGTGGAGGGTGGATCCAGAAGGGCTACGGTGAGGCGTTGGACTAAAGAATGTCCGCTTGTCCGACATCACCCCGAGATTGCTGGAGCGTCCTGTCCTTGCCTGCGTGGACTTGGGAGGAGGAGGATTACTGCCAGTGGTACCTTTATTGCCTTGTACTGTCACATCACCCTTAAATGCATTGTAAAGCATAATTGCCAGCTTGTTCTGCAAGTGCTGCATCCTTTCCGCCTTCTGTTGAGTTGGTAACAGGTCTGCCACTTTGTGCCTGTACCGAGGGTCTAGTAGCGTGGCCACCCAGTACAGGTCATTCCCCTTGAGTTTTTTGATATGGGGGTCCCTCAACAGGTTGGACAACATGAAAGAGGCCATCTGCACAAAGTTGGATCCAGACGTACTCTCCATCTCCTCTTCCTCTTCCTGAGTGACGTCACGCATCTCCTCTTCCTCCCCCCTGCCACGAACAATACCACAGGAACGTGGAGCAGCACAAGCCCCCTCTGACAGCTGCTGCGGTTGTTCTTCTGCCGCCGCCTCGTCCTCCTCCACAGAAACAGCATCCTCATCTGAGTCTGACTCCTCTCCTTCCCCACATGACTCCTCCTCTTCCTCCTCCTCCCCCTGTGCTGCCGCAGGTGTCGAGGAAACATCTGGTTTGGATGAAAATCGCTCCCACGACTCCTCCTGCCATAACTGTTCCTGTTCACGCTCCTCCACAGCTTCATCCACCACTCGACGCACGGCACGCTCCAGGAAGTAAGCGTAGGGGATCAAGTCGCTGATGGTGCCTTCAGCGCGACTCACTAGGTTGGTCACCTCCTCAAATGGCTGCATGATCCTGCATGCATTTCGCATCAGTGTCCAGTTCGGTGGCCAGATTGTGTCCTTCTACTGTAATTATACAGGTACTGGGTGACGGCTTTCTCCTGGTCTAGCAGGCGAGAGAACATGAGCAGGGTGGAATTCCAGCGAGTCGGGCTATCGCAAATGAGGCGTCTCACCGGCAAGTTGTTTCTCCGCTGAATGTCCGCAAAGCGTGCCATGGCCGTGTAAGCCCGCCTGAAATGCCCACACAACTTCCTGGCCTGCTTCAGGACGTCCTCTAAGCCTGGGTACTTTGACACAAATCTTTGCACGACCAGATTCAGCACATGTGCCATGCAGGGTACATGGGTCAGCTTTCCCAAATTCAAAGCGGAAAGGAGATTGCTGCCATTGTCACACACAACGTTGCCGATCTCCAGCTGGTGCGGGGTCAGCCATTGCTCCACCTCTTTGTTAAGAGCAGCCAGGAGAGATGGTCCAGTGTGACTCTCAGCTTTGAGGCAAGACATGTCCAAGATGGCGTGACACCGTCGTACCTGACATGCAGCATAGGTCCTGGGGAGATGGGGCTGTGTAGCTGGAGAGGAGATCGCAGCACCAGTACGAGGAGGAGGAGGATGACAGCAAAGAGGATGTAGCAGGAGAAGTAGGAGGAGAAGTAGAGGAGGTGGAGGTAGAGGAGCAGCGTAGGCTCTGGGGATATGGGGCTGTGTAGCTGGAGAGGAGGAGATGGCAGCACCGCTAGAGTTGAACTGCCACTCAGCCAAGGAGGAGGAGGAGGATGACAGCGAAGAGGATGTAGCAGGAAGAGAAGGAGAGGAGGTAGCAGGAGGCCTGCCTGCAAGCCGTGGAGGTGTCACAAGTTGGTCCGCTGCGCAGCCACGTACTCCCTGCTTGCCATTGGTCACCAGGTTGACCCAATGGGTTGTGTACGTAATGTAGCGGCCCTGCCTGTGCTTGGCAGACCAGGCATCCGTGGTCAGGTGGATCCTTGACCCAACGCTCTACGCAAGAGATGACACCACTTGCCTCTCAACTGCACGGTACAGTTTGGGTATGGCCTTTTGTGAAAAATAATTGCGGTCAGGTATCTTCTACTGCGGTGTCCCAATGGCCACAAATTTACGGAAAGCCTCTGACTCCACCAGCTTGTATGGTAATAGCTGGCGAGCTAATAGTTCCACCACGCCAGCTGTCTGATGTCGGGCAAGAGGGTGACTAGCAGTAATTGGCTTCTTCCGCTCAAAGACTTCCTTCACGGACACCTGGCTACTGCTGTGGGCAGAGGAGCAGGAACCACTCAAGGGCAGAGTCGGTGTGGAGGAGGGTGGCTGTGAAGGTGCAAGGGAGAAAGCGGCTGAAGATGCTGCACCTGAAGGAGGAAGAGGAGTATGAGGGTGGCTTGTCTTTTGGCTGCTGTTCTTCCCATAGCTGTTTGTGCCTTTTCTCCAGGTGCCTTCGTAAGGCACTTGTCCCTACGTGAGTGTTGGCCTTTCCACGGCTCAATTTTTGGAGGCAGAGAGAACAGATGGCTTTGCTCCGATCTGAGGTACACACGTTAAAAAATTTCCAAACCGCTGAGCCCCCCTTGGGTGATGGCACTATGGTGGCATCAGCAGCTGACCTTGAAGGGCATGTTGGCTGGCTGTCCATAGCTGGCGATACATGGCACCGGACACTGCCCCCAGCTGTTTCTGAGGACGAGCTCCCTCTGCTTTTTTTCATGGACTCGTCTCCTCCTACTCCTCTCTGGCTCCCCCTCTGAACTGTCCCCCTGGTCATCTCCTCTATTGGGAACATACGTGGCATCCGTATAATCGTCATCATAATCCTCCTGCCCAGCTTGACTTTCCTCAGACACCTCCACAACTGCACCAACATCAGGTGCTTCATCATCCCCCTCCTCACACGTTACGTCCATACTATCGCCACCTAACTCAGACGTATGAGGTGTTGTAACTTGCTTAGCGCCTTCATCTTGTTGAAGTATTATTGGCTGTGAATCAGTGATTTCCACACCAAATAACTCCTGCGAAGTGTCAAATGCAGCGGATGTTGTGTTTGTTGTAGCGCTGGTGGCTGCGGGAGATGAGGTGTTCTGTGTTAAATAGTCAAGCACATCCTCACAATTTTGGGAAGTGATGGCATGTGCTTTCTTCTGAGCACTGTACTTTGGGCCAGGTCCGCACGAAATTACAGCAACACCACCTCGCACAGACCTGCCGGTGCCAGGTGGCCTTCCTCTGGGTCTGCCTCTACCTCTTCCTCTACCTGGTTTGTCCATTTTGTCCATCTTGGGGGGATGCTAGGTATATGCAGTGAGGTGGGTTCACTGAACACAAAAGGTAGTTAGATGCAGTGGGGTGAGTTCACTCAACCCAAAGGTAGGTATATGCAGTGAGGTGAGTTCACTCAACCCAAAGGTAGTTAGAGGCAGTGAGGTGGGTTCACTGAACACAAAGGTAGTTATATGCAGTGAGGTGGGTTCACTGAACACAAAAGGTAGTTAGATGCAGTGAGGTGAGTTCACTCAACCCAAAGGTAGTTAGATGCAGTGAGGTGAGTTCACTCAACGCAAAGGTAGTTAGATGCAGTGAGGTGAGTTCACTCAACCCAAAGGTAGTTAGATGCAGTCAGGTGAGTTCACTCAACCCAAAGGTAGTTATATGCAGTGAGGTGGGTTCACTGAACACAAAAGGTAGTTAGATGCAGTGAGGTGAGTTAATTCAACCCAAAGGTAGTTAGATGCAGTGAGGTGAGTTCACTCAATGCAAAGGTAGTTAGATGCAGTGAGGTGAGTTCACTCAATGCAAAGGTAGTTAGATGCAGTGAGGTGAGTTCACTCAACCCAAAGGTAGTTAGATGCAGTCAGGTGAGTTCACTCAACCCAAAGGTAGTTATATGCAGTGAGGTGGGTTCACTGAACACAAAAGGTAGTTAGATGCAGTGAGGTGAGTTCATTCAACCCAAAGGTAGTTATATGCAGTGAGGTGGGTTTACTGAACACAAAGGTAGTTATATGCAGTGAGGTGGGTTCACTGAACACAAAAGGTAGTTAGATGCAGTGAGGTGAGTTCACTCAACCCAAAGGTAGTTATATGCAGTGAGGTGAGTTCACTGAACACAAAAGGTAGTTAGATGCAGTGAGGTGAGTTCACTCAACCCAAAGGTAGTTAGATGCAGTGAGGTGAGTTCACTCAACCCAAAGGTAGTTATATGCAGTGAGGTGAGTTCACTCAACACAAAGGTAATTATATGCAGTGAGGTGGGTTCACTGAACACAAAGGTAGTTATATGCAGTGAGGTGGGTTCACTGAACACAAAAGGTAGTTTGATGCAGTGAGGTGAGTTCACTTAACCCAAAGGTAGTTATATGCAATGAGGTGAGTTCACTCAACCCAAAGGTAGTTATATGCAGTGAGGTGAGTTCACTCAACACAAAGGTAATTATATGCAGTGAGGTGGGTTCACTCAACCCAAAGGTAGTTAGATGCAGTGAGGTGGGTGCACTCAACACAAAAGATAATTAGATGCAGTGAGGTGGGTTCACTCAACACAAAGGTAGGTATATGCAGTGATGAGGTTGGTTAACTAAACAAAACATGTAGTAGTAGGTATATGCAGTACTGTGTAGTACAATGTGCAGCTCCCTGTCACACATACAGGTAGTCACTGAATGTGCTGCTGGGCTGCTGGCAGTGGCACACACACAGTATGAATTAGCAATGCTGTCTATGCAACACAAGTGTCAGTTTGACACACAGAAAAAAAAAAAAAAGATCACAACAACAGGATTAGCTCTGAAAAGAGCTGTTGAATGAGGGGTGCTAGTAAAGCAATAAGATTCAGCCAGGAGCACGTTAACAAGCCAAGAGCCTGACTAATCTGTCCCTAGGAGAAAAAGTCTGCAGCAGCTTGCCCTATTCTGACTAGCAGCCTGCACACGAGTGAGTGTAATGGCCGCCGGAGCCTGCCTTATATAAGGGGAGGTGGGGCTCCAGGGCTGAGTGTAGCTGGATTGGCTACAATGTGCCTGCTGACTGTGATGTAGAGGGTCAAAGTTGACACTCATAGAGCATTATGGGGCGAAGCGAACTTCCGCAATTGTTCGCCTTCGCCGGCGAACGCGAACCACCTAAAGTTCGCCTGGAACCGTTCGGGACATCTCTACTCATAATGATTGCTTACTTGACAGCTCTGCTTGGATAGATGTAAAGTTCATGTCTAGGATTTTCTTCCTGCATTCTTTCCTCTCCCGCATTCAAGGGAAATTAAAGTATCTCATACACAGCTGCCTACAGGATAATTCTGCATTGAGGTAAAAAAGAACCTCTCAGAGGGCAAGAGGTCCTCTTAACCAATTCACATTGCCTGAAACCCACTCAGCATTGTGCTGAACTGGGAGGATTGCAAATGCTCCTTGCCTGATAGATGGATTACAGTACATGACATGTTCTCTTTACACTGCAATATCAGATGAACAGTGAATCTGTAGGGAAGGAAAAGTAATCTTCTATTGCACTTCTGTGCTGGTCGCACACAACTTGTCACAGTGGAGATTCAGGCATTGGCACTGCTGGTGGAGTCAGAAGCAGTATCTGAAACTAAAACAGAAAAATAAATGGAATTTATTGTTGACAAAGGATTTGTAATGGGGACAAAAATGACTTCTGAACAACTGTCTCTTGTTTGTTATGCACTGTGAATCTGCAACTCCCCTAACATGTCCCCGCCACACATACATATTCATGTAGATGTAGAAACCAATAGAGATGGTCCGAACTGTTCACCGGCGGACAGTTCCTGGCAAACTTGGGCTGCTCACCATTTGCATTTAACGCAATTTTTTTTGTTAAAAATTTGCATTTGCATGTTTTAATTTGAAGTCAACCATCAACTAGCGGTTAAAAGCAAAGCCCCAGTACATGCTAGAAACGGCAAATTAAAATATTTCCCACACTCGGGCCAAGAACTTTAAAATTGATTTTCTCAAAAACCATTAGGTCTTTTTTATTTTTTTTCCTCTTCTTCCCACTGTCCTTCTTAACGTACCATGCAAATTTGGTGTTTCTAGCATGTTCGAGGGTTTTGCTATTAACCGATAAAGTCGGTGGCCATTAAAACATTTCCTTCACTCAGTCCAAGAACTTTAGACAAATGAGACAAGACAAATAACATTTATATCGCGCTTTTCTCCTGGTGGACTCAAAGCGTCAGAGCAGCAGCCACTAGGGCGCGCTCTATAGGCAGTAGCAGTGTTAGGAAGATTTTCCGAAGGTCTCCTACTGAATAGGTGCAGGCTTACTGAACAGGCAGAGCCGAGATTTGAACCCTGGTCGCCTGTGTCAGAAGCAGAGCCCTTAACCATTACATCATCCAGCCACAACTTTAAGATCAATTTTCTCAAAAACCAAGGTAATTTTGAATTTTTTCTTCTTCTTAACATACCCTGCACATTTGGTGTTTCTAGCATATACAGGGGCTTAGCTATTAACCGCTAAAGTTGGCGGTCGTTCACCTGCCATTTAAATGTATGGAGCCCGCCACAAAAGGCTGGTTCGCAAATGCAAAATTTAATGTTAGCTACATCACTAGAAACCAACATCCTCCATAGAGTGAGAGAATGGAGATGGAGACCATCTGCCAGTGCTCACAGGGCTGGTGCCACCATTGGAACAAAGAGGGCCATTGTCCCAGGGCCCCAGAGAGCTGCCCCGATAGGTCTCCCCCCAACTCGTGCTCTTTGATGCCCCTGCAAAGTTTTGTCATCATTGCAATGGACCTGTCCTCGCGCACTGCTCCATCCATTCTTCCCATTGTCATCCCCACTGGCTGCCTTCTCTCCATGACCCATCATGTCACTATTCAGTAACATGATAAGAGGTGCCCCTGCAAAGATGAAGATAAGAGTGCATACAATGGAGCAGCGCAGGGCCCAGGGGGAGGGGTGGACATGGGGCCCCTAGGGTGATTTTGTCCCGGGCCCCATTGTGGTTTGAACCAACCCTAGATACTGATATTTCATTGGTGATTTTAGAATATGCTCCCATTTCATTCACCTAGCCCTAATTTTTCCCTTCATTGAAATCCCCTCTTTACCCAACACCCAACTTTAGCCTCTCTCTTTGTAACAATCCTCTCATATCTAATTTACTCCCCTTAATGAAGATCCCCTCCCGATGCCTAACGTCAGCCTTCTACCCCTACCCTACTCTCCTAATCAATTCCTTTCCTCAACTTGCCTATTATCATTTTTGTTTTGTCCTTTGACTTTGTAGTTGGTTTCCCAGGAAGACATCAGTGAAAAGTTGACGAGCTGGGCACTGGAACAGTGCCCAGCTCGTCAACTTTCCACTGATGTCTTCCTGGGAAACCAACTACACAGTCAAAGCATTCACTGATGCCCGAACCACTGGTGGTTAGATGATTAGAATGTAGGAGGAACCCTTATGGATCAACATAGCAAACCCTCACAAGAGCACTACACTAGAGGATTCCCATTACAGCAATCAAACAAGACAACCTATGTCTGCACTACAGAGACTTACCATTGGTGCGGCTGTAAATCCTTTTCTTTTCTAAATTAGATTTCAAAAAAATGAAGTTAGAAATTGCTATCAGTAAAATACAAGAATATAAGAGTGTCAGTGGTTGTGGGCGGAACTCTACAAGGGTCTCTCTGACCCCTGCCTCTAGGACTGGAAAGCATTACAGCACAGAGCTGAAAATGAACATGTTCTCATGTTGTTTCCTGCCACTATAACTTAAATACTGTCCTTGAATTGTAATAACTAAGCTGTGTGTCCTTGTATTGTTTAGTCTGTGTCTGGCAAAGCAGCAAGGACAACCATACTATCCCAGGAAAACAACAACAACACATATATAAATAGATAACTACTTGTTCAACTTACATAGCAGATGCATTGTAGTGTCCACATTTTGATTTGGTGAATTTTATACAGTAAATAAAGAAAGTGAATTAAGAACTTTTCCATCTTAACTCCCTTTGACTGAAGCCAATCCTGATGTCATTTCCTCCCTTTCTTTTTTTCATGCTAGAAATATCCCTGTCATAGCTAGCTTGCTTTGTAAACATATGTGAGCACAGCATAGATCATATTTTAGCCATTTACTGAACTGCCCTCAACCAATCAGTGAGAAGCTGGAACGTGGGAGGGTTGATGACAAGCTTCCTTCTCATCGGCAATGTACCAAGTAGAGCAAGGCTGACTGAGATAAGATTTATTACAGCAGAAACATTTCTGAATAGATTGGAGTGCTTGCAGTGCAGGGTAAGGTTGCAGGCAGCATAATAAACACAGAGCAGTGGGTAAATGGAATTTAATTTTGTGACTGACAATCCCTCTTTAAGCAACTTCCAAGTCAAATTCCTGTAAGTGCAAACTTATTTGGCCAAATAAAATTGACTCTGAGTCTGATATATATAGCAGATTTGCATACCACATGACGCACTGTGAGCTGGCTGCCTGGGGGAGGGCAGTTAGGGACCTAGGGTTGGTCTTCCCAGTTCCCATATATTTAGATTTCTTTTTAGCAGTTGTAGTTTAGGAGCTTTAGTGACACATATGGCCCTTTTACACTTAAAGGGAGGGTTCACGGTGAGGAGAAAAAAAATAAAAATGCACATCCACTTACCTGGGGCTTCCTCCAGCCCATGCCAGGCAGGACGTGCCCTCGCCGCCTTTCTGCAGGCTCCCGGTCGCCTCCGGTGGCGCACCCGACCTGGCCAGGCCCGGCTGCCAGGTCGGGCTCTTCTGCGCTCCAAAAAGGGCCTTACGCGGGCGCGCTGACGTCATCGTACGTCCTCCGGGCTGTACTGCGCAGGGCACGTCCTGCCTGGCACGGGCTGGAGGAAGCCTCAGGTAAGTGGACGTGCATTTTTATTTTTTTCCCCCCACCGCGAACCTTCCCTTTAATCAGTTGCTCTCAGTTATAACTGAAAGGACAACTGATTTTCAAAGTAATCCCCATGTTTTCCTATGGCTCAGTTCCTTCCCTTTAACCACTTCCCGACCGCCTAACGCACAGAGGCGGCCGGGAAGTGGAGCCCTGAAGGACCGGCTCACCCACAGAGGCGGCGGTCCTTCTAAGGGCATGGGCGGAGCGATCGCGTCATCCGTGACGCGATCCTCCGCCGGCGCCTGCCGCCGCTCACCCGCCGCAACATCCCGCCGGCCATACGGAAGCGCCGGCGGGATGTTAACCCCGCGATCGCCGCATACAAAGTGTATAATACACTTTGTAATGCATACAAAGTGTATTATACAGGCTGCCTCCTGCCCTGGTGGTCCCAGTGTCCGAGGGACCACCAGGGCAGGCTGCAGCCACCCTAGTCTGCACCCAAGCACACTGATTTCTCCCCCCCCTGCCCCAGATCGCCCACAGCACCCATCAGACCCCCCCCCTGCCCACCCCCCAGACCCCTGTTTGCACCCAATCACCCCCCTAATCACCCATCAATCACTCCCTGTCACTATCTGTCAACGCTATTTTTTTTTTATCCCCCCCCCTGCTCCCTGCCCCCTCCTGATCACCCCCCACCCCTCAGATTCTCCCCAGACCCCCCCCCCCCAGACCACCCCCCCCTGTTTACTGTATGCATCTATCCCCCTGATCACCTGTCAATCACCTGTCAATCACCTGTCAATCACCCGTCAATCACCCGTCAATCACCCGTCAATCACCCCCTGTCACTGCCACCCATCAATCAGCCCCTAACCTGCCCCTTGCGGGCAATCTGATCACCCCCCCACACCAATAGATCGCCCGCAGATCCGACATCAGATCACCTCCCAAATCCATTGTTTACATCTATTCTCTCCTCTAAACACCCACTAATTACCCATCAATCACCCATCAATCACCCCCTATCACCACCTGTCACTTTTACCTATCAGATCAGACCCTAATCTGCCCCTTGCGGGCACCCAATCACCCACCCACACGCTCAGATTGCCCTCTGACCCCCCCTTATCAATTCACCAGTGCATTCATTACATCTGTTCTTCCCTGTAATAACCCACTGATCACCTGTCAATCACCTGCCAATCACCTATCACCCATCAATCACCCCCTGTCACCCCCTGTCACTGCCACCCATCAATCAGCCCCTAACCTGCCCCTTGCGGGCAATCTGATCACCCACCCACACCAATAGATCGCCCGCAGATCCGACATCAGATCACCACCCAAACGCAGTGTTTACATCTGTTATCTTCTCTAAACACCCACTAATTACCCATCAATCACCCATCAATCACCCCCTATCACCACCTGTCACTGTTACCTATCAGATCAGACCCTAATCTGCCCCTTGCGGGCACCCAATCACCCGCCCACACGCTCAGATTGCCCTCAGACACCCCCCTCCCCCCTTATCAATTCGCCAGTGCATTAATTACATCTGTCCTTCCCTGTAATAACCCACTGATCACCTGTCAATCACCTATCACCCATCAATCACCCCCTGTCACTGCCACCCAACAATCAGCCCCTAACCTGCCCCTTGCGGGCAAACTGATCACCCACCCACACCAATAGATCGCCCGCAGATCCGACATCAGATCACCACCCAAGCGCAGTGTTTCCATCTATTCTCTCCTCTAAACACCCACTAATTACCCATCAATCACCCATCAATCACCCCCTATCACCACCTGTCACTGTTACCCATCAGATCAGACCCTAATCTGCCCCTTGCGGGCACCCAATCGCCCGCCTACACGCTCAGATTGCCCTCAGACCCCCCCTTATCAATTCGCCAGTGCAATATTTACATCTGTTCTCCCCTGTAATAACCCACTGATTACCTGTCAATCACCTATCAATCACCCATCAATCACCCCCTGTCACTGCCACCCATCAATCACCCCCTGTCACTGCCACCCATCAATCACCCGCTGTCACTGCCACCCATCAATCAGCCCCTAACCTGCCCCTTGCGGGCAAACTGATCACCCACCCACACCAATAGATCGCCCGCAGATCCGACATCAGATCACCACCCAAGCGCAGTGTTTCCATCTATTCTCTACCCTAAACACCCACTAATTACCCATCAATCACCCCCTGTCACTGCTACCTATCAGATTAGACCCCTATCTGCCCCTAGGGCACTCAATCACCCGCCCACACCCTCAGAATGCCCTCAGACCCCAGCCCTGATCACCTCGCCAGTGCATTGCTTGCATCTATTCCCCCCTCTAATCACACCTTGAGACACCCATCAATCACCTCCTGTCACCCCCTAGCACACCTACCCATCAGATCAGGCCCCAATTTGCCCAGTGTGGGCTCCTGATCACTCGGCCAAACCCTCAGATCCCCCTCAGACCACCTTCCGATCACCTCCCCAGTGCATTGCTTGCATCTATTCCCCCCTCTAACCACCCCCTGAGACACCCATCAATCACCTCCTGTCACCCCCCTAGCACTCCTATCCATCAGATCAGGCCCAATACAACCTGTCATCTAAAAGGCCACCCTGCTTATGACCGGTTCCACAAAATTCGCCCCCTCATAGACCACCTGTCATCAAAATTTGCAGATGCTTATACCCCTGAACAGTCATTTTGAGACATTTGGTTTCCAGACTACTCACGGTTTTGGGCCTGTAAAATGCCAGGGCGGTATAGGAACCCCACAAGTGACCCCATTTTAGAAAAAAAGACACCCCAAGGTATTCTGTTAGGTGTATGACGAGTTCATAGAAGATTTTATTTTTTGTCAAAAGTTAGCGGAAATTAATTTTTATTGGTTTTTTTTCACAAAGTGTCATTTTTCACTAACTTGTGACAAAAAATAAAATCTTCTATGAACTCGCCATACACCTAACGGAATACCTTGGGGTGTCTTCTTTCTAAAATGGGGTCACTTGTGGGGTTCCTATACTGCCCTGGCATTTTAGGGGCCCTAAACCGCGAGGAGTAGTCTAGAAAACAAATGCTTCAAAATGACCTGTGAATAGGACGTTGGGCCCCTTAGCGCACCTAGGCTGCAAAAAAGTGTCACACATGTGGTACCGCCGTACTCAGGAAAAGTAGTATAATGTGTTTTGGGGTGTATTTTTACACATACCCATGTTGGGTGGGAGAAATTTCTATGTAAATGGACAATTGTGTGTAAAAAAATCAAACAATTGTCATTTACAGAGATATTTCTCCCACTTAGCATGGGTATGTGTAAAAATACACCCCAAAACGCATTATACTACTTCTGAGTACGGCGGTACCACATGTGTGGCACTTTTTTACACCCTAAGTACGCTAAGGGGCCCAAAGTCCAATGAGTACCTTTAGGATTTCACAGGTCATTTTGCGACATTTGGTTTCAAGACTACTCCTCACGGTTTAGGGCCCCTAAAATGCCAGGGCAGTATAGGAACCCCACAAATGACCCCATTCTAGAAAGAAGACACCCAAAGGTATTCCGTACGGAGTATGGTGAGTTCATAGAAGATTTTATTTTTTGTCACAAGTTAGCGGAAAATGACACTTTGTGAAAAAAAACTATTAAAATCAATTTCCGCTAACTTGTGACAAAAAATAAAATCTTCTATGAACTCACCATACTCCTAACGGAATACCTTGGGGTGTCTTCTTTCTAAAATGGGGTCATTAGTGGGGTTCCTATACTGCCCTGGCATTTTAGGGGCCCTAAACCGTGAGGAGTAGTCTTGAAACAAAAATGACCTGTGAAATCCTAAAGGTACTCATTGGACTTTGGGCCCCTTAGTGCAGTTAGGGTGCAAAAAAGTGCCACACATGTGGTATCGCCGTACTCGGGAGAAGTAGTACAATGTGTTTTGGGGTGTATTTTAATACATACCCATGCTGGGTGGGAGAAATACCTCTGTAAATGACAATCTTTTGATTTTTTTACACACAATTGTCCATTTACAGAGGTATTTCTCCCACCCAGCATGGGTATGTGTAAAAATACACCCCAAAACACATTGTACTACTTCTCCCGAGTATGGCGATACCACATGTGTGGCACTTTTTTGCACCCTAACTGCGCTAAAGGGCCCAAAGTCCAATGAGTACCTTTAGGATTTCACAGGTCATTTTGAGGATTTTGGTTCAAGACTACTCCTCACGGTTTAGGGCCCCTAAAATGCCAGGGCAGTATAGGAACCCCACAAATGACCCCATTTTAGAAAGAAGACACCCCAAGGTATTCCGTTAGGAGTATGGTGAGTTCATAGAAGATTTGATTTTTTGTCAAAAGTTAGCGGAAATTGATTTTAATTGTGGTTTTTCACAAAGTGTCATTTTCCGCTAACTTTTGACAAAAAATAAAATCTTCTATGAACTCACCATACTCCTAACGGAATACCTTGGGGTGTCTTCTTTCTAAAATGGGGTCATTTGTGGGGTTCCTATACTGCCCTGGCATTTTAGGGGCCCTAAACCGTGAGGAGTAGTCTTGAAACGAAATTTCTCAAAATGACCTGTGAAATCCTAAAGGTACTCATTGGACTTTGGGCCCTTTAGCGCAGTTAGGGTGCAAAAAAGTGCCACACATGTGGTATCGCCG
Source organism: Hyperolius riggenbachi (assembly GCF_040937935.1). NCBI lineage: Eukaryota > Metazoa > Chordata > Amphibia > Anura > Hyperoliidae > Hyperolius > Hyperolius riggenbachi. The sequence continues at coordinate 35,837,881 of NC_090653.1, read as the reverse complement.
TACTCAGGAGAAGTAGTATAATGTGTTTTGTGGTGTATTTTTACACATACCCATGCTGAGTGGGAGAAATATCTCTGTAAATGGACAATTGTGTGTAAAAAAAATTAACAAATTGTCATTTACAGAGAAATTTCTCCCACCCAGCATGGGTATGTGTAAAAATACACCCCAAAACACATTATACTACTTCTCCTGAGTATGGCAATACCACATGTGTGGCACTTTTTTGCAGCCTAACTGCGCTAAGGGGTCCAAAGTCCAATGAGCACCTTTAGGCTTTACAGGGGTGCTTACAATTTAGCACCCCCCAAAATGTCAGGACAGTAAACACACCCCACAAATGACCCCATTTTGGAAAGTAGACACTTCAAGGTATTCAGAGAGGGGCATGGTGAGTCCGTGGCAGATATCATTTTTTTTTGTCGCAAGTTAGAAGAAATGGAAACTTTTTTTTTTTTTTTCTCACAAAGTGTCATTTTCCGCTTACTTGTGACAAAAAATAATATCTTCTATGAACTCACTATGCCTCTCAGTGAATACTTTGGGATGTCTTCTTTCCAAAATGGGGTCATTTGGGGGGTATTTATACTATCCTGGAATTCTAGCCCCTCATGAAACATGACAGGGGGTCAGAAAAGTCAGAGATGCTTGAAAATGGGAAAATTCACTTTTTGCACCATAGTTTGTAAACGCTATAACTTTTACCCAAACCAATAAATATACACTGAATGGTTTTTTTTTTTTATCAAAAACATGTTTGTCCACATTTTTCGCGCTGCATGTATACAGAAATTTTACTTTATTTGAAAAATGTCAGCACAGAAAGTTAAAAAAATCATTTTTTTGCCAAAATTCATGTCTTTTTTGATGAATATAATAAAAAGTAAAAATCGCAGCAGCAATCAAATCGCACCAAAAGAAAGCTTTATTAGTGAGAAGAAAAGGAGCCAAAATTCATTTAGGTGGTAGGTTGTATGAGCGAGCAATAAACCGTGAAAGCTGCAGTGGTCTGAATGGAAAAAAAGTGGCCGGTCCTTAAGGGGTAGAAAGCCCTAGGTCCTCAAGTGGTTAATCAGCTGCTCTCAGTTATAACTGAAAGGACAACTGATTTTCAAAGTAATCCCCATGTTTTCCTATGGCTCAGTTCCCACTTAACGCATTTTAACTTAAAGGGAAGGTTCAAGCAAAATAAAAAAATGAGTTTCACTTACCTGGGGCTTCTACCAGCCCCATGTAGCCATCCTGTGCCCTCGTAGTCACAGGAACATTAACACATACGTTTTTACGCATTACTGGTTCATTGAAAAATGTATGTGTTATTGTTCCTGCACTAGCGGGAATGCGTAAAAATGTACGCAAAGCGTCCCGCCAACCTCCGAGGTCGGCAAGCTGCCAGCGGGGGACTGGAGCAGCAGTGAGTGACTACGAAGGCACAGGATGGCTGCATGGGGCTGATAGAAGCCCCAGGTAAGTGAAACTCATTTTTTTATTTTGCTTGGACATTCCCTTTACATCTTTTTCACAATGCACTGCTATGGAAAAAACACGTACCAATGCGTACTAACGCATACCCACTGATTAAGTGTAAAAGGGCCCTTAGGGCCCTTTTACACTTAAAGCCAGTGGTTACCAATTAAAAAATAAAAAAGTCAGATACTCACCTAAGGAGAGGGAAGGCTCGGTCCTAATGAGCCTTCCCTCTCCTCTCCCGGTGCCCTCGGTGCTGCGCTGGCTCCCCCGTTCGCATCCGCCGCCGCAGGGACTTCGGAGGTCTTCGGGAGCACTCGGGCTTCCGAAGATGGGCTGCTCCATACTACGCACGCGCGAGTGCGTCATAGAGGGCACTCGCGCATGCGTAGTATGGAGCGGCCAGTCTTCGGGAGCCCGAGTGCTCCCGAAGGCTTCCGAAAGCTCCCTTCGGCTGCGGAAGTGGCAGTATTTGACCAAACTGGTCGAATACTGCCACGGGGGATCCTGCGCGGGACCGGGCACCGGGAGAGGAGAGGGAAGGCTCATTAGGACCGAGCCTTCCCTCTCCTTAGGTGAGTATCTGACTTTTTTATTTTTTAATTGGTAAACATTCACTTTAATCAGTTGCTCTCAGTTATAACTGAAAGAAAACTGATTTTCAAAGTAATGCCCATGTTTTCCTATGGCACCTTTCACACTTAATGCGTTTGAACTTAAACCTTTTTCACAATGTACTGCTATGGAAAAAACGCGCACCAACGCATACTAACGCGTACTAATGCACACTAACGCATACCAACTGATTAAGTGTAAATGGGCCCTTACCCTTATACACGACTCCACCAATAACTGCAGCGACAGCGACAAGACAGCAGATGGCAACAGCAGAAATCACAGCAGTTTGGTCACCACTGTTGAGTTCTGAAAGGGAAACAAAAGATCATATTTAACTATTTACATAATGTAAATGCAGGAAGAAGTGAAAAGTGAAATACAGGAAGAGTCCAATGGACTTCTTACCAGGTCCCTACTTTAGTGACAAATTCTGTGCCCGGTCTCTACCGACACATCTTAACCTCGAACCTGCCCACTGACCATTAGGGGAGGGGGCTTATTAAACCAAACCTTATAGGACACTGGTGAAGATTAGGTCATTTAAGGTGGCCATACATTTAGCCGTTTTGTGGGTTGATTGACCATCCGAATTGATAATTTTATAAAATCAGTAAAAACTGGTGCTGTGACAAGCATGAAGAAACATAAGCTGCTGGACACTAGTGACAGCTCGAAGAGGTAAGGTAAAATGGGCAACCAACAGATTTCTTTCTGGTTAGTTTCAAGATGTGTCTCTTGGTGGATCTGCCCATACATCGCTTTATGTATCGGCACCTTTACTCTCTGCAGTCTGGGAGAGACCACACTAACCACTGCTGAGCTCAGCAATCCATGAAACAGTCAGGCATTGTGTGTTAACACTATGCTATGTGAAGAGAACTGAGGTATTTCAGAAGCTTGCTTTTATAACCTGCATAGTCAATAAAAGGTTTCAGTGAATACTACATTCCTTCTTTTGTCACTGTCACAAGGTACAACACTGTAATATAATGTCAAACATTTTCAGTTTTCATGGTGGACTATTTCCTTATTCTTCCTTGTGTCACTCACCCCATGGGACAGTGAGGGCCTCCTCCAGGCTGCTGTGCTCCACATGGTAGGAGTAAGTGTCGCCCTCCCTTGTTGGCACTTCCACGCTGACTCTGGTCTGATAGGTGCCGTCAGGATGGGGGAGGATGGGACTGGCTTCATCTGAAGGAATATGGTCCTCTCCATTCCTCACCCACTTCACATCCACAGGTCGGGGGTGAAACCCGTACGCCAGACACTGAAGTCTTGTCACCCCGTCTGGCTGCTGACGGCCCCACACCTTCACCTCTGGCCGCACTGACAGGAGAGAGAAAACAGTGAGGATCTGCTGGGGACACAGAAGGGGGTGCTGTGTGTGCTCTGCACTGACAGGAGAGAGAACACAGTGAGGATCTGCTGGGGGCACAGAAGGGGGCGCTGTGTGTGCTCTGCACTGACAGGAGAGAGAATACAGTGAGGATCTGCTGGGAGCACAGAAGGGGGCGCTTTGTGTGCTCTGCACTGACAGGAGAGGGAACACCGTGAGGGTTCTCATGTAGCTAGTGCTACATGATTCCCCCCTCCCACCCCTCCGATCTCTGCCGGCGATCAAGCCCATCCTGAAATCCCGTTCTGAACGGGATTTCCTTTAGGGCTTCCCCCGTCACCATGGCGATGAACGGAATGACGTCATCGACGTTGTGACGTCACAGGGAGTCCCAATCAACCCCTCATCGCTGCCTGGCACTGATTGGCCAGGCTGCGCACGGGGTCTCGGAGGGGGGGGGGGGCCTGTTACGCGGCGGGTAGCGGCGCATCGGTGGCGGCGATCATCCCCAACACGCAGCTAGCAAAGTGCTAGCTGCGTGTTTTAAAAAAAAATACGAAAATCAGCCCACCAGGGCCTGAGCGGTGCCCTGCGGCGGTTATGGATGAGCTGAGCTCGTCCATACCGCCAAGGAGGTTAACTTACCTGGGGCTTGTTGCAGTCCTCTGGAGTCATCCTGTGTCAACGACATCTTCCTGACCACCTCCGGCCAGGAGCGGCGAGCCCTGCAAAGTTGTCCCATCGCCACCAGTCACTGGCTACTATGCATGCATGGTCCTGAGCGCACCCTGATTGCATGAGTACTAGTGGAAGCTATCAAGGTAGGGGAATCACTAGAGTACCTGGGAAAGCTATAGGGCTGTGGTGAGGGTCTAGCCCAGGCATGGGAAAACTTGGCCCTCCAGCTGTTAAGGAACTACAAGTCCCACAATGCATTGCAGGAGTCTGACAGCTACAGTCATGACTCATAATGGCAAATGCATTGTGGGACTTGTAGTTCTGTAACAGCTGGAGGGCCGGGTTTGCCCATGCCTGGTCTAGCCAAAGGCAAAATTTTGCTTGCGCCCACCTTCTAAAGCCAATATATTTGCCCAAAGTGGGGATGGATATTGCCTATTTTCCCTATTTATTTATTTTTTCAGGGAAAATGTGTATAATACATCTCTGCATTTTTTCTTCTCTGCTTAGTGTCAATTGCCAGGCTGGAGGCTGGACTAATATAACTTTATGAGATTATGGGATAACTTTGTTAACCACTTCACCCCACAAGTTATTTTATCCTTTCTGGCAAGTGTGAGCTATTTTTGTACTTCAGGGCTCCTCCCATTCATTTGGCCATAACTTATCTTCTGCTTATCACACCTAAATGATTTATATCTTGTTTTTTTTATTTTTTTGCCACAAATTAGGCTTTTTGTCAGTGATACTTGTTTTCAGTAATTATTTTATTTTCTATGCATTTTAACCATTTCTGCCGCTGGGACGTGAGCTTAACGTCTGCAGTGGCAGCTGCTACAGCCACAGGGACACAATAGTCACGTCCCTGCAGCTTAAGGAACTGTGTGGGTGATCGTGTAGTTCCCGCAATCGCAATGTTGCCGACACCAGTGAGGGGATTGGCTGCAGGGGACAAAAGTTCCCTGAGCTAATCCGTACATGTCCACAGAGAATAAACACTGTTTTTGTTCAAAAAGTGTTTATTTTTAAATAGATTTAAATTAGCATGTATGTTGATCATTTTCTTCAACCTCATGTTCATTGCCTTCCATCATATGTCAAGGATACGTCACATCTTTTGACTATCTTGGAGGGCTTGCAGTTGCCCCCTGGTTCTCGTTTAGTCACCCTGGACGTGGAGGCCCTCTATTCTAGTATTCCCCAACAAAAAGGGATAAAGGCAGTCAACAGATTCCTCTCAGAGTTGGGGGTAGATGAATATGCTCACAATCAATTTATTCTGCAATTGCTGTCCTTCATCTTGGAGAACAATGTGTTCTTATTTGATGGCTGCCACTACCTCCAGGTGCAGGGCGCGGCGATGGGCACAACTTGTGCGCCGTCGCTTGCGAACCTGTACCTGGGGGAGTGGGAGCGCAGTTTGTTCAGTAATGATTCTTTGATAATGTACCTGTGCCATATTGTATCATGGCACAGGTACATTGATGATATTTTGGTCTTTTGGACAGGTGGGAGGGACCTACTGGATGAATTTGTACAGAGCCTAAATCACAATGACCGCAACCTTAGGTTCACAGTAAATAGTGATTTTATAACGGTACCTTTCCTTGACCTAAGGATCAATGTAAGCACCGATGGATACGTTACGACGCAGTTATACTGTAAGGAGACGGCAACAAACGAGCTGATAGCTCACATCCGAAACATACGATTCGTGGCATTCCTATTGGGCAGTATTTGAGAATTCGTCGAAACTGCTCAAGAGATGAAGATTTTGAAAAAGAGGCAAAAATTTTACGCCATACATTTCTAGAAAGAGGCTACAAAGACAATTGGCTTAAAAAAGCGTATCGCAGGGCTCGTGAGTCAACCAGAGCGGATCTTTTGAGATCCCCTGGTGGCTCCAAGACCCCTGACAAGAATGAGGGCAACAAAACACGCCTGATCACGCGTTTTTGCGATCAGGAACATCAATTATATGAGATTTTGGGCCGCCATTGGAATGTGCTTCGCTGCGATCCTTCGGTCAGGGACTATGTTCCCCATAGACCAGAAATTACATTTAGACGATCAAGAACTTTAAGAGATTCCTTAACTACTAGCCATTTCTGCCGTGATGGCCGTCGAAAGCATTGTGTTACAGTGGGGACCTACAGTTGCGGTGGTTGTGACTATTGAAGATATTTAGCAGTGGGGCCTGAGGTGATACTCCCCAATGGACGCAGGTGGAGGTTACGTCACTTTGTAAACTGCAATAC